>NC_083470.1:9180000-9350000 GCF_030014155.1 Tachysurus vachellii
ATACAGAACATTGTTCAGGTCACAGAACAAAACGCTCTAAACGCGACGTACGTGGACATAATGCATTGGAGATTCATTGGAGATTCATTAGTAACTCACCTAACTCACCTAACCACTCATTACCCATACTGAGCAAAAAGCATCTCAACACATGAAACCTTGAGGCAGATAGACTACAAGAGAAGAAGAGTAAAGACTAGGTGATGTACTAGGTTGTCTTTAATTGGTAGAAAAAGCAGTGTATTGTTATTAAATATGTATCAGTTTTTTAAAGAAATCAGAAAGATGGCCCTAGGGTCAAGGAGAACATTTCCCACACTTCAGTAGGCAGACAGGGTCAAGAGCATTTGATATAGCAACAAAAATTGCAGAGAAGAGGCGAGAAAATGCCCTTTGGTCAGGTGACTTATTAATACTGCTGATTACTGTTCTTTCTTGTCTCTGTGCAGTTGGAGCTGGAGAGAGCCCGAGCTGAGCGGCTGGAGCGTGAATGTCACTCTCTTTCTGCCCAGGTGGAGGAGAATCAGGCACAACAGCAGCAGCTCTCTTCTAACCTGGCTAAGGAATGCCAGCGTGCCAGTGCCCAAGCCCAGGAAGAGAGCGAGCGTGTTGCCCAGCTGTGCAGGCAGCTGGAGCAAGAACACAGAGCTACGCAAAATCTACAAGGAGAGCTGGAGCTGGAGAAAACTCGTGTACTGCAAACGGAGGCCAGAATCGAGCACCAGCTGGCGGAGTTTGACACGGAGCGCGAGCAGATCAGAGCGAAGCTGCGCAAGGAGGAAAGCTACAACAGAGAGCTGCAGGAGCTGATCGAGTGCCTCAGGAATGAGCTGGAGGATGTGAAGGACAAGGAGAAAAGATGGAGGGTGAAAGCAGAGGAGGAAAAGAAAGCAGCTGAAAAGCAGCCTAAAATAGTGTCTAATTCTGCATCCTGCCAGACTGAGCCAGATGGAAAAGCGATCATCACTGAAAAAGCTCAACGGCTGAGACTTAACGGGCATCAACTGCGTAAAGAGAGCGAGTCTTCAGAAGAGAAAAGCACAGAAAATGGAGGAGTGGAAAATGGAGGAGCTCTGAGCTCACCTGTGCATGCCCTCCAGTCTCTCTCTCCCAGCAGCACGGCCTGCTCATCACTCTCGTCCTCACCATGCTCTTCCCCCGTTCTGGCCAAGCGCCTGGCTTCGTTGGGAAGCTGCAGCCCTACATACCCTTCTTCCTACCAGTCAAGCGTGAACCAGCGTTTCCATGCTGCCAGACACAAATTTCAGCAGGCTGATCAAGGTGCAGCGATGCCCCTGTCACCTCGTGAGCTTTCACCAACCTCCACACCAGTACCCCCTCTATCCGAGAACGCCTCTGCCAAGCAGATGGCTCGCAACACTGTCACTCAGGTGCTGTCACGCTTCACTAGCCAACAAGCAACAGCTAAAACACCTGCTCCTAACAGCTCCCCGTTTGGCACAGATTACCGTACACTTGCAACAGCATCCTCACCCACCAGCAAAGGGTCATGCCCTCTGTCACCTGGCATCCGCTCACCCATAATCCCTCGGGGGGAGAGAAGCTTTGCATCTCCTGTAACCCAGAAGAAACCTGGCATGAACCAGAATCCAAGCTCACCCGTGTCTGCATCTTCACCTCGCTCTTCTCACTTCTCCGAGCTCTCAAATAGCTGCGGCATCAGCAGCACGCAGGAGGGCGCTAAAGAGCTCGACCTGCTCATGTCCAAATCCAGCTAACCACTAACAACAGACGAGGCTTCACCACTTCTTCTCAAAGTCCTTTTAAATTTAACACTAGGCGTGATAGAAAACTGATGTTCTGGAAATCACGATTGTCAATTGAAGCAGTTGTAAGCAAAAAAAAAAAAGGCAGCGATAACAGAGAAAACGACTCTACACGTACTAAACCTGCAGATAAACTAAATAAACAAAAAACGATTTTTTCTTTTCAGTGTTGAAACAGTGGATCTCACCAAACTAAACCAAATCCAGCTAAGTACAGGCCAGTCCACAAATAGCTTAAATTAAAGGGCCAAATCCAAACGCAGCTTGTCGTAGCTCCACGATTATCCCCTTTCTAACAGATTACAGAGCACTCTAAACATTCAAAGCACTCATACTTGCACTCACGCATCCTTTACTCACCAAATCCACACATAAAAAATGAGAGCTTTGTGATTGAGTAGCAGAGCAGAGGACATTGGCTCTTACTTCTACTATGGACACTGCACAAGCAAGACAACATTTATTTAAACTTCCTTTTTTTAGTTAATACATTATTATATTATCATCTTGTATATTGAGATATTTTATTTATCCCTGTCATCACCCTTTCATACATGCATATAAGTGGAAAAAGGAAGAAATGCTAAACAAAAATAAAATAAAAAATTTAAAAAATAATTGACATTAAATGAAACAGCAATAATTAATGATGCATTCTCAGGTGAGCAATCAATAAACATGATTAAAAAAACACATTAGTCTTATGAATCAATATAAATGATATATATATGAAATATGAAAACTATTTCCGAGTAGTAGAACAAATTGCACTTTGGATAAATTAAACCCACCTGATTTCACTGTATATGGAAATGTTAACTGTTCTCACAGTCAGGAAGATGTGTTTTTTGGTGTAAACTACATGTTTAAGAAGATTTTAATTTCATTCAAGATAGTTAAGGACTCAAATGGTGTGTCGACATACCATTTACTACAGCAGAGTACGGTTTGAGACGTGTCCTAAGTGTTCATGACCCCAAAGATGTAGTTTTCAATAGAAAAATGAGAATAAAACTAACATTACATTCGCAGTCCTGATCCAATCTGCTCACCAGTTTGTCACGGTGTACTGGTGTGTCTCCAGCACGGTCGTAAACTGCACAAGAGCTACACGAACTAATAACCTAATGTTAGCTAGCTAGATAAAATAGAAATTTTACTTAAAGAGAAAATAATGGTATAAAACACTGCAATAATCTCAGAGCAAAGATAAGGGTGTTTCACAAGGCTGTGTGCATCTCTGGGACTAAGGGTAGTAATCGAGCTAGATAGAATAAAGCATAAAGTACAAAAATGTTTGTCAGGACACTAAAAGACAAGCACTGTATTAAAATCAGCAGAAACACACTACACATCTAGTTACATATCTATCCACTTGATCTTTATCCTCTGCTATCTTTATATCTCACTAAAAACAATTTCACTGTAATAAACTGTCAATGGGGGGCACGGTGGCTTAGTGGTTAGCACGTTCGCCTCACACCTCCAGGTTCGATTCCCGCCTCCGCCTTGTGTGTGTGGAGTTTTCATGTTCTCCCCGTGCCTCGGGGGTTTCCTCCGGGTGCTCCGGTTTCCTCCCCCCGGTCCAAAGACATGCATGGTAGGTTGATTGGCATCTCTGGAAAATTGTCCGTAGTGAGTGATTGCGTGAGTGAATGAGTGTGTGTGTGTCCTGTGATGGGTTGGCACTCCGTCCAGGGTGTATCCTGCCTTGATGGCCGATGACGCCTGAGATGCCTGAGGCACAGGCTCCCCGTGACCCGAGGTAGTTCGGAAAAGCGGTAGAAGATGAATGAATGAATGAATGAATAAACTGTCAATTCCACAAATGCAAAAAAAAAGGCCCAATCTAGTGAACATAATAAGGCTTCCAGAAAACTCCTGAATCAAACCTTTAGCAACTACATTGACTATCTCACCTGGATGGTTGCCTGTCACTATGTTCTCAAACTTCTTTCGTGCCTAAAGCTGAGCTGGAACGATGGTTAAACCAAAAACGAGCATAAGATACAAGCACAAATTTCCCAGTAAAACTAACCAGACTCAAAACTGACTGAAATTTATAAGATAAAAGCTTATACCTTCATTTTAAACTGTCAGAGCAATTGGAAAATGCATTGGGTTTTTTTATTGACTCACTAGTCTTATATGTACCAACAGGATTCAATTTTACAAGATGTCCATGAGTGAAAACAGCAATAATGTTAATCTTAAGAATTTTCCAACTTTTATATATGCTGCTTTTTTTGAACATTGAAACCTCATATGCGAGATTAAAGTAAACAACATTTTAAAGTAATAGAGTAAGTGGAATAAAATTAAATGTATTGAAGGACTAGAAGGTTTTTTTTTGACTGTTTAAGGCAACAAGGTGATTTCATTCAGACTAAAGGGTCATCTTTGTTAGACTAGTTTTAGTCCGTGTAATGGAAATGTATCACAGTGAGAAAAGTTTAAAAATCATGTTCTCATGAGCAGCAAACAGAGAAGAGTCTGCAGAGACGCTTCTGTTTCTGCTCTAAGCACAAAAACAGACACTAAACTAACATTAAAACGGGTCATTATATAATTAGAGGAGTTCGGTGTGTTGGAACAGAGAAATGAGGAAACATCGAACTCTAGTGTCAGTGATGAAAAAAGCTCTTATGCCATTTAACGTTACACTTTTTCCACTTGTGTCCAGCAATATGTAAAGTAATACTTGCATTTTTACACTTTAATCTGTAAAGAGTGGTCAAGAAATATTCCATCTAAATAGCTCGATATATAAATGCTCAGTGTAGGTAAAATCTAGCATGTGATTTGAAACATTATCAAGAATCATCTGTAAAATCATGAAGAAATAAAGGGGAATTTCCTGCATGCTTTCTTTCTGTGTGCGCTCATGTAAAAAAAAAAACATGCAACAGGAATTTTATGTACACAATGTGATTCACATTATATTCACAACTTCATAAAGAATTGTATGTACCTATGTAGTCTAAGATACTAGAAATAGAATGAAAGTTACTGATCAGAGAAATAAATGCAGAAACGGATTAAAGAAACGGTTGATTTTAAACTCTAAACACTCTCTAGGTCTGTCTAACATATAAGGAGGCTTTAAAACTCTTGCAAATCGTCAGCCTATTTAAGCTGTTCACTTTTGTTGTCAAATAACATTTAGATTGGATGCAAATTGAGGTTTGAAACACTAACTCCTGTCTGAAGTCTAACCCGTGGGCAGTACTTAGTTTTCTTTAACATCTTGTTCATGTTTCCTTCTTGTCTGATACCTCACAAAGCCTTTACTGTAATTTTTTTGTCCAGCACAAAACTGTGCTTGTACTACTGTAACTTTTTTGTGATTCTTTGTAATGAACCTGTTCATATTGAAGATGATGGATTTGCATTTTACTTAACAATTGCTCTGCACTGCAAAACATTTAATAACACATGGGAAAAATAAAACCTTTTGGAGGTCAACTTATATAATGTGTCATGTATTTTTCCTATTTATTCATCTTTAGTATCCTTTTTATAGTGGTGCGGGCCTCAGTGGGTCCAGTGACCACCCTAAGAACACTAAGTACAAGACAGGATGAGTCACTCTTGGGAATTAAAGGAATTGTTAATCCCGAGCTCAGACGTTTTAGTAGCATAAAATCCTATACTGTAGCTTTAAAAGAAATCAGAAAATGCCTGCATTTACACTAAAACTTAAACCAACCATTTCCAGGACATTTTAGGAATAAGCGCAATGAGTTGGTAATGATACCTGCCCTGTATTTAAAATTATTTTAGTCTGCTAAAGAGTGCCATTCTGGAGTAAACTGAAGCTAAGAGTTTTTATTAAGACTCTTAATGCACATAAAGGGAAAGGCACAAAATAATTACCTTGGTCGTGGGTGCTGGAAATCTTTGTTACACAAGTTTGGAGACTTACCTCTGAGAATTACCATAGTTTACACAGTATAGGTACTAGAGTCTAAGTGGTACAATAAAGTCTAGGTTAATACACTGAATAAGTGCACTTAAAGCCAGTCTCCTCTGAGTCAAGGAGCTATAAGCAAACTCATGTAAGAGGAAAAACATTCCAGACAGTTTCAGTCATCAGCTTGGTGCCAATTCTTTATTACCTGTGAGTAGCATAGACTTTGCTAAAATCAGCATAAGAGCTTTGTTACAGGACAGAGAGAGACAAAGAGGTGACGTGAGAGTGATATTATACAGTATGACAATGCTTCCGTGATCAGGGTGAATTTTACAGTGGTGAAGCACTGAACAGTACCATGACATGAACATGCGACAGCAACACTGATGATGCCCCCTTCCGCTCCAGTACAGTAGAGTGCATAGAACAAATCCGATTTGCTGTTTGCAATGTAAGACTCAATTCTGGACACCCCAAAGCACACAGGATGCCTACAACAAAAGAATGCTAGCATGGGTGTTAAGGACTGTTTAGTAAAATATAACATCTGTATGTATAAATATGTAACTCAGGATTAACCGTGATTTCTCTGCCATGGGTAAGAGGACTACTGATTTCTTTTCTTTTTTTAATTCAGGAATCCATAACATATTTTAAATGTCTTCTTTTTCTGGGAGGGTTTAAGTTACAGAAGGGAGGTACTAAGAGTGAGGCATTAAGACAAAGACCGATTCCAACACTCAGACACAAGCCTTCCCTCCTTACACACGCTGACACTGAAAGAAGAGGAGGTTTGTTCTAAGTGTTGTACTGCAGTCAGTAGTTACTGAGCGAGACAGACAGCAGTTCTCTGCTTCTCTTTAGGACAATTAAACCATACTCACAAACATTCCAAACCATTGCAGCTCACGACACCAAAAAAAAAAACCAAAAAAAAAAAAACACTACACTGTACACCCTTTCAAAAGAATTTTGGATAGACGGGTCAGATGAATTCACATAAATGAAATAATGGCATCGGATTTGCCAGTAATTTAGATCCAGACTCCCTCTAAACTCATGTCCGACCCTCCTTCATTAGCTGAGTCCTTTAACAAACCCGAAATTGAATGGAATCACATCCTCTTAGTAACATCGATAGAGCAAGTTCCTTGACTTATTTGTTTTTTTTTTGGTTGTTTTTTGTTTTTTTAATTTTCCAGGGATGGGGGATCTCCCTCTGATTAGCGAACAGCATGTGGTTTTCTTTTTGACCGGTTCTGTGTCGAGAGAGAGGAAGAGAGCTGGAACCAGGCACGCTCTAGGCATTCTGCATCTCTTTGCCGATCTTGTAGCTGAGAATCTTGTTCCAGTCGATCTTGGTGCGGGTGACGGGGAGCTGCCTGCGCAGAGCTTTGAAGGTTGTGTCCGACATTGTCTGGTAGTTCTCGCTGATGGCCGTCTATTGTAAAATTTAAAATGTCACTTATTTGAGGTCATCACTGGCAAATCTGATGGTTCTTTATACAATAAAATGTCAATGAAAGCCTTTACCTGGTAATCATTCTCTGCATTTTCAATGATTTTTACAAATTCCTTGGCAGTCGTCTCTTCATCCTGGAAATGAGGAAAAGACAAAAATCTGCCTCATACCATACATACCCAACTATGGATCGGACAGCAGAAAAACTGATGAAAATCGTACTTGAAGTGTACAGGGTATGTGTGTTTACTCACAGTGACTATGATGGACTCTTCCACCTCTTTATGACTAACCAACTGCACGTTGCCATCCTCATAATAATGAACCTTCACAACACAATGATCAGCGACAAATTAGTACAATAACAATCCTAAAGTTCGTTTCAGGAAAGTTAACAAAAACACAGATTCATTTACATGCCAAATAAATAAAATCATGCCAAGAGAAATGAGAACTGCTTTAAGATTAAGTCATGCTCTAAAACAAGTAAATTCAGATGTCTTATACTGGTTGGAGGGACAATTTTTAAAAAGTTCTCCTTACTTCACAGAAGAGTCACCTGTATAGAATTCTCACCTGGATTTTCAGCACCCCCACCACCTGAGAGGAAGGCTGGTTGATGGTGAACTTCCATTCTGATCTGCAGCGCCCATTCCTGTTTGTATGCACAAGACAGAGAGACACACCCCACAGACAGACAACAGTCATAGAAATCAAAAGTCTGCAATAGAATAGAATTGTTCTTGCTCTTTTGTCCATGATATGATCTAAATTAGAAACAGAAACTAAATATTAACTAATAATAACCAAATTCCTGCAATAAACAAAATACAGACTTGTAAACAATGCCAAATAGCCAATTATATAAGAATAGCACTTTCGTACCAGAAGTTTTTAGGTTGAAACTGATGTCCCTCGATGCAGGCAATAATGGTCTTCTGACCGTCCACTGTTTTTCCATATACCTGTTTAAAACATAGGGTTTTAAAAGGATACCAAGTAAAATAAAGACCATTTCTGCAAACAAAATCCATTTTTTGCAGAATTTAATGCTGTTAAAAAACATCCTTGAGAAAATCAACAAAAGAAACAGGACAAAAAAGCATGTACCGTGCACACTCCGGTAGGGTAATGCTCCTTGACGTACGCACTAAGTGCAGCATCGCAGGCGTCCCTCCAGGAGTGCAGGGAGGTCTCACCCTGGTAAGGTTGCGGATCACTGGCCTCCTTACGCAGGTGATCAAAACGGAAGGACTTGCGGCTCCGTGGGTCAAAGAAGCGTCCCTGACCCAAATCCCCATGCTCCGTAATCAGAACCTATGCATCAGGGAAAGGAGAAAACGAGTAATGAACCATCTACAAATACTGCTGTTTTATGGACTCCATCATAAACCATAAGAGGAAGTCAGTCTATAAAGGCCTGCACTTGACCATTACCATAAAACCTGCAATGCAAGTTTTAATACCACATAATAGCACAACACAATGTCCCACACAATAGACTAACTGATTAAAGTTTCATGGAAAATAACTTCAACACTGTTGAATAAGATAGTGGCTAAAAGAACTAGTGACAGACAAATGAGCACTTCTCTCAACAAACAAGATCATTTTATCAATTAATACATTAAAGTAATTTCTCTCAAACAAAACATAACTAGTTAAAAACTGTTAGATGATGAAATAGAAAAATGACCCACAGAGGCAGACTAAAGTTTCTGGTAAAAAAATGAATGAAATAATCCAAGTCAGTCTAATGAAGGAAATCCCGTGCAAATGAAAAAAGTCACAGCGCTCAATCTCATGGTGTCATATGACCTGCTTCTAGACAGACTGAAGATGGAATATTCCTAAATGAAGGAAGTGTCCTGAGGCATACGTCTGAGGTGAAGTGAAATAAATACATCCCTATTTTAATCATTACTGAAACTGTTCTACACACACACATCAGTATTTAACAGGGAGACAAGAGTATACTTAATCTAGTATACACATTGACCATTTTGTCAGGTACATCTACCATATAGGGGAAAAGAACTTCTGACAGAAACTCGACCTGTGAATAGCACTAGATGTCACCACATAAATCAATGGAAAGTGACCACCACTGACTATTTACTTGGAAGGTTGACTATTTTCAGCACAACAGTGATACAGACCTGGTAGTTTGCATGGCGCTGGTATACATTCTCCAAAAACAACACTACTGCTATGTACAATTGCCTACCTTGTGAGTAATGCATGTATACATGAACATATGTTTAAAATTTAGCAACATACGACACTGCTGGTTAAAACACGGCAAAATATGTAAGTGAAAATTTTAGCATGGTAATAATGGTCACTGATTATCCAAGTAGAAACATTTTTTTTATCTACCCTGTAGGTGTAAGAGACTAAATCTAGGGCTAGTCATTTCTAACCCATCATTGCTGTCCATTTCTGAATAAGGGACTTCTGTAACTGCTAGCCAGATATTTTAGTATGTAGACTATCCTCAGCCCAGAACTGTGACAGTAAGTGTTCCCAAGTTTGCTCTGATGAAGGGTGGGTTATAGGGGTATGGCAAACTGTATAAAGCAACAGAGGGGCCAGACAGTAATGGTGAACTCTGCCATGCTGTTAATTGTTATTTAGTATTATTCCCGTAAATCTGACATTCTGGGCTAACATAGCTAGGCATGTCAAACATGTCGAAGTAGGTTCTCTAGTAATTTGTGTAAATTATATACATATCCAAATTCAGCCACTGAATCCTATAATAATTTTCTTTACCAAATATAAAAAGGTGCCTTTATATGCTGTTGTGTATCTGATAAGTACATTATGAACTACTCTTACCGACTCCTCCGAATTTTCCAGTTTCACAGGGGTAAATTGATCCATGTTATACTGGGCAAAGGCACTGCAAGAAAAGGAGAGAGGGAAAAATTTGATAAGACAATACTGCAAGGGCTAAAGCGGAATAACAGAAGTGAACCAAAACGCTTACTGAGCTGCCCCCTCCCTGAGGAGGTTGTCATTGTTGAGTAAAAGCCGCACATCTATATAGAAAAAGTAAAAAAAATTCTTAATTAATAATAATCAGTAAACATTTATATCCAAAATGCAAATATATCAAAGCTAATTGGAACATTCTGAATGGAGATTTCTGAAGGATACTCAAGTGGAGCCCTCTGGTACCCTTAGTGGGAAACTTACCATTGAACACTTCGTTGAACTCGCCAGGTGGAGCATGGGTAACAAAGTTTGCTGCTATGCGGACCTGAAAAAAAAAAGCAGAGATAATATTTAAAATACTGAATTCAAATGTTCTAATATTACTGATTCCCCTAGAACAGTTACTCTACAGGCTCACTGTCCATGTCCCAAGGGTGTGTGGAGTTAATAAATAGAATGTGCTGAGAGCTCACTGAGAAGAAGAAAAAACATTATGTACTTCCTGAAACTTTGCACAAACCAAACTAGTCCACACGAACACTGATATGCCTTTTTTAAGCAGTTTTGTGACTCCACCCTCCACAGTAGACAGTGTGGATAAATCTGCCAATTTTGCATTGTGGTATCAATAAGGAATATTTTTTATTTGGGATGTCCAGAATACCTTAATGGTGGAAACTACAGCAGCACTGTTTTTTTTTTTGTGTTGGATATTTTAATTTCTTGCTTTTTCTCTGTGTAGTACACTAATGATGCTAGGGCATGCAGAAAAGTATTTTATGCTTATGTTCTCAAAACAGAAAAACTGCTACTTAAAAAGTACCCATGACAGTGTGGACTAAACCTTAGTGTTTAGATGCTCTCTACCAGACAGTTCATTAAAAATGTACATTCAGACACGTGAGGAAGTGAGTGCAATAGTGTGCAGTCTCTCAGACCAGTGAATTGGACAAAGAGGAAATGGTTAAATTACAACTGTGCATTCAAAACAATCATAAAGGAAAAAGCCACTTGGATTCAGAACTTCCCTTCTTTAGCATCCTATCTGATCTTTTTTATATACTTATATTTCTTTATAAGTAAACAAGGTGGAGTCATTTATTTATATGCAGTTACTTGATAAATGATTTGCTTGCCATTGCTTGCATCATCTTTGCCTTCTGTTAACAATTTCATAAAACAGTTTTGCAAACTTTCATACATATTTTAAAAATATTACAAGTATTTGCTTGCTATAAATGTGTGTAATATATTAAGGGGAAGAGGGATATGTAAATTTGGGGTTTCTGAAACAGGCAGCCACGTCGTCTAAAATCAGTGATATGTTGACACAGACAAACAGCCTAAAAGCATTTTATATTCAAATTACCACCTTTTCGGTCTACTTTGCTCACAGTACAGACCAGGAAACTGAACAGATTTCTGTCCAACTATATAACGTGAGAACTACAAAGGTACAGTAGCAGTTCCTCTCTTTAATCTACAAATGCAGCAACAAGGATTGACAGTCTAACTGGAACACAAAACAGACAACAGTCAAGCTGATTAACCCCATACTGATCTTATGTTAATATGAAGGAACGAAGGGTGAAGCAGTAAATAAATTGGTGTAAAAACAGGTTTCTCTACACAACATATCCAAATCTAGTGACTCATGAAGCAAAT
This sequence comes from Tachysurus vachellii, assembly GCF_030014155.1. Taxonomy (NCBI): domain Eukaryota; kingdom Metazoa; phylum Chordata; class Actinopteri; order Siluriformes; family Bagridae; genus Tachysurus; species Tachysurus vachellii. The sequence continues at coordinate 9,191,768 of NC_083470.1, forward strand.
ATGCCTCATTGGAGATAAGGACACAATACACCAAACATTCTGGCAATGAGGCCTTGTTTGGTGACGGGCAAATATTAAAAACATTTCTAACATGTACATGTTGTATATTTAACATTAGCAAAAATACCAATTTATTAAAAAACAAGACAAGTACACAGCTTAACAGTTCATGCCCCAAACTGTTGCCCTGGCAAGTCTGTGTTTTCAACATTATATTTACAATATTATAATCAGCTTTACCCATAAGCTCACACTATATCTTAACAACAACAATAATTATAGTGATGTTAAATTAAATTCTTATTATATCTATGTTTATATTTATTCATCTGATACACGTTTCTCTAAAATGATTTATAAAGGAGAATGGATCATTTCAAGGATTTAAGGGTTTTGTCCCTAAGGATCTAGAGTTAGATCTCAATAAACATTAACAATATTACCAAAATATATTTCATCAACATGTGTATATTAATTTTCACTTAAAGCCATGTGCTCATTTTTTTTTTTTTTATATTTTTTTTCCCCCAGACACTTATCTAAAGCGACTTACATATAAGAAAGTTAATCCAATAAGATAAAACTTGAGGGTTTTTTTTAAGGACTATATACAGTGGCAGGGAATTTTGACAGAACTGTGATACTGATCTCATCACTACATCCAAAAGCTTCACTTTTTCTTTTTAAGGAAATCTATAATCAGGAAACCTGTAACACAAGACTATGCGCTTAAGCTTTGTGTTTCTTACTTCCTAGAAACACATCCTGCTATTGACTGCATACAAGTCGTCGGACGCCATGACAAACAAGATGTACTATTGTTTGTACAAGCTGGCAGCTAACTCACAAATTGTCCAAGTAGAAGTAAATTTACAACGTAAACGCGTTAGCTGGGTAGTTTGGGGTGGGGGTAAGTCTTCAATAATCCTCCGTCACTGGATGTTACACGGGATGTAAATTAAAGACACGCACTCCATGTTTGTAACTAGGTTCTCAGCGAAATCAAACCCTGCAGTGGAGTGAGAATAGACAGGGCTATTTATGGCAGCTAGCTAGTTAGACTCTACGCTACTTCCTGTACAGTTAGTCATTTTGACAAGTTAAGCAAGCTAACGCCCGGCTAACAACTTCAGCTCAGAAGCGCTCAATCAAAGCAACGTTTCCGGAACTCGGTGCACAAACAAAAATATATTTAGCCACATCCACTGGCAGATAGATAAGCCAAAACAGCTGCCATATAAAATCGATTTCTAAATAAAGACGAGTAACTGCTTCGTTAGCAAAACAAGAACTGTTTACCACTAGGCTGGGCATTCCCTAGACGGGCAGCTACTGTGTAGCTTCCTGTGTAAGCTAAGTAAGCTAACTAAAGAGCTAGCCGGCTAAACGCGATTAGATTTCTTTCCAAACATAAACATAATTAAAAGGAATTGTTAAATATCGATTTAGCACCTGCAGAAGATGTCGAATATCACTTTCTATGCCTTTAGAAATATGTTAAACAAAAGAAAAAGCCTTTACCTTCTCCTCGTCGGAGAGCGGTTCCTCAAAGTCGGTCATCTTAGCTCTAGCAGACCAGCCTCAAAACGCAATGCATCCTGGGTAGCAGCCTGTCACGGCCATTACCATAATAGGTCAGAAGATTCTGATTGGTCCAGAGCGGCCAGAGAGGCAGAGGAGCTCATTACTGTCAGCGAGTCGTCTGTCAAAATGAAACTAAAATGATGGAGCGAATATATAAAATTATTTTAAATACTTCGCTGGAAGGTTCCGTACTCTGAAGCGAGTGAAAGAAAGGCAAAAGTGAGCAAGGTTTATAAACAAAATACATATCTTTCAACACAATAAACATCTGAACAAGATTTAGCTACAAACGAGCTAATTGCATTTCTTAATAGCATGTTTTGCATAGCATAATTCTCCAGTCTGATTGGTAAAAAGATAAGAAGTATTAAAAAAAGATCTGAAAATATTTCCGGCTGTAATTTTGACTCAGCCTTTATTCTACATGCCCCAGTTTTATATTCCTTTCTTTGGACGAATTATTATTCTTTGTCTAAAGTCTGAAGTATTAGTGCTTTAAAACTGACAAATTTATTGTTATGATTCGAGCCACTATCATTCTTTTCGGTTTAAACAAAGGTTACGATGTGAAGGAATAATGTACCAATATAATACAGAATAATAGTTAACTATTTAAATGAATAACTATTAATTTAATTACATTTTCTATATTGAAAACCTTTTATAACATGACCTATATATTATAGCAGCCGCGTCTTAATTAGTAGTTGTCTTTATTATCAAAACTCTGGTTAATTTATTTGTTCATTTATATATTCATTTATTTATATGTTTATGTATTACAACATTAACACAAACATAAATAAAAAAAAATACATTCAATATTAAATCTAATTAAAGATTGAAGAGTTGTGAGCAGTCAAAATTCAGTGGGATCCAGAAAACATCTCTAAACCTTAACCAGAAAATACTGATCTTTCACAGAGATAGAAAAAAGAATAATATGTCAAAATGTTAAGAATAGCCATTATCAGACATGAAGAAACAGGAGCACAGAATACAACCACATAGTGAAAGAAGTATAACGTAAATTTAGTCCTATTATTATTATTATTATTATTATTATTATTATTATTATTATTATTATTATTAAGCAATTTAACCAGCTTCCGGTTGAAAAACTTCCAGATCAGTTAGTGCATTGTTCATTCACATTTTTCAATCATGACTGATGTCAATATAAGGATGTGAATGTTATTAATAGGATTAATAGGAGTTATATGTTTCTGTTAACATGGTTTCTAATTTTTAATGTGTTTTACACACATGGTTATTAAGAATAAACCGACATGTCAGCTTAAGGTGCTAAACAATGTGCTACAGAGGGTGCTATAGAATTTATATATTTTAATATGATATTAAATATTATCTAATTTCCTACACGCAGAGCAGTATTATTTAATTTACAGTGACCAACCAGGAGGGGTCGCTCTAGATCAGTTTAAATATCTGTAAGACCATTTGTAATGCTGGTTTTCCTTGCAGAATTTAATTGTAATTTTATTGTCACTTAATGCAAGGCTCATATTTTTCTAAGAAACCTGAAATAATTGACCTCCTGCAGAAGACTTATATAAGTTATTTATATGAATTTGAGTGACCTCCAGGGCTGGTGGTTTGATTCCCACCTAGAGCAGGTGTCTCAGTGGATTACTCTTGGTACTCTTGGTAATTTCCTCCCCCAGTCCAAAGACGTGCATCATAGGCTGACTTGGATGGATAGATGGATGGATCGATGGATGAATGGATGGATGAATGAATGGATGAATGGATGGAGAGATGGATGGATTTGTGTACAATCCAAAAGCACAATAGATAAAATCATATACTGTATATTCATTGAAAACATCAAAACATTTTGCATCAGATAAACAGTACATTAATTATAGATTTGAGTAGTAAAATAATCTCTCCATCATTAAACAAACAAACAAGCAAATGTATAAATAAATAACCAGCTCCTCATATATGTTATGGAACAAGGTATGTGTATGTTACTGATTCAAAAGCTTAATCTGTAGGAAAGGAGAGTTATGTCTTGACAAATGGACGTCTTTGGTTCAGAAAAAGACTAGAAGAAAGTTTTTCAAGTAGATGGATAAGGAGAGAAGCTGAATATTTTGAAATTAAGAGACGTGGTAAGGGATTAGTCCTCAACTTTAAGGTCCTGGAACTAATATTTCTGGAGAAAAGAGAAACAGTGAAAGACATGCACTGGGAGAAGAGAGAACACCTCTCCCTGTTGTTCATGATTGTGTAATATGCTGTGAAAACTCATCTGTGTCTATTCATTCTCCGCTGACTGCCAGCAGCAGCTCAAAAAGCCTATGTGTTCCTCCAAAACTGACCTGGTGAACACTGTTTCACAGTGGTTTGTGTGTGTGTGTATGTGTGTGTATTGGAACATAAAAGAATTTTCACATATTTCTTAACCCAACACGCTGCGATTTGGGGGCCCAGTGGACATCAACACGTGACATCAGAGGGAGAGAGTGATATCTCCTGGGTTTGGTGTGAGATGAAGAAAGAGCGGTGATTTCTGAGTAAAGAGCATTAGAAGGAGGCTAAGCTGAATCAGTGTGATGGTTCTATCAAGTAACACCATCAATCAAGAGAGAATGGACAGAATCCAGGCTGAAATGAGACTCCACAGTGACATCAGCCTTGCTGCAGATTGGACATATATTGAAATCAGACAGAATCCATACTGAAAGGAACCCCAGTATTTGCTGAAGAAATATTGGTTCCAGATTGTTCGTAGTCATGCACCGTACCACAAATCACTAAAAATGGCATTGTACAATAATATATAATAGACCTACTAGTAAGGGCTGTCTTTCCAGATGTCATGTGTCATCTAGGTATATGTACTGTATATGTAGATAACACATGACATCTGGAAAGACAGTCTTGACTGGTGAGTTCATTTTATATTCTATATGCTGTTACACTTTATGCTGCTATATTTTTGATCATTTACAAGAGCGTTCGATTCAGATTTCTGTTTAGTTAATCCAGATGCTGTGGTTTTTGTGCTATTTAGTTAGTGTTTACTGTATTTGTATTGTACATATTGTATTGTGTTACAGATTCACCAACCTTCATGAATTTTGCACTGGAGCTCTGTATCTTTAACATTTCTTTGCACTCATATTTATTTATGATTATGTATTATTATTAATAGTATTTATTATATTTATTTATCTGTACATCACATGTCAGCAAGTCAAATCTAACATTCTAATCACTGACGATTCATTTAAATGGTAATAATAAGAAAGTGGTTAAAAACTTTGTGTGTTTCCACTTTGGGGTTTGAGTAGCAGATTAACAATATAAAATGTCAGCCATGTGGAAACACTTCATTGTTTCTACGAGAGACCTTAAACAAGAAATTTGTGAAAGTACTATACCAAATATGTACCATTAAATAAATTTATTTTTACTGTGTTTTTCTCTCATCCAGGGTTTTTATCATGTCTAGGGCTGTAATTAAATGGTAACTGACCCAGGCTGTGTCTTATGCTTGACACAAAAGTTATATGTTGTATGATCTTATACTTGTAGTCCAAAGTGAAGTGCACTAATGATGTGACGATAAACATATGCTTGACATGTTTTGCCGCTCTCTAACTGGCCATCCAGAGGTGAGCGTGCACAACTGTGACTCAACCCAGCTAACAATCACTAACAATCACTTAGTGAGAACCAATTCTGGTTTTGTGAATACTTTAGTCATGGTCTTTGACTGACAGTGAGAGAGAGAAATGAGGAAAAAGAGAGACAGAGATTCGCAATGATGTGCAGCCTTTTGTCGCCTCTCAAGCTGTTGGTATCTGAAGCTGCAGCTGCTCCCACGGAGATTACCTCTGGACACACAGAGCCACAGGACAGAAAAAAACTGGAACAAATGTGTGTGTGAACTCGTGCATCATCCCGTCATCCCACTACTTCACAGTGCAACAGGAGGAGAACAGGGCCTCTTATATCAATATGTTTTTTTAATTCTCTCTTTTATGGTACAATAAGAAAGTAAACCAAACAAACTATGGTAGTAAAAGAAGCCCAACCTCATAGAGGCACAATAAAATGTGAGTATATGCAGAGGAGGCACACTCATGGCAGTCATTTGGATGTAGATGCTTGTCTGTCCACCATTAATCTCATTGTCAGTAGCACAAGTCCATGTCTAAAGGCTTTTTTATTGGGTCTAAGAGAGTGTCGGATGTTTTTTTATTGCATTTGCATTAGTAAAAAGCAAAGAATGAGGAGGAGGTCAGGGGGAAAATTCTCAGTTTAATGCCCCACTAAAAGCTGGGCTTTTAACTGAGTTTAAGTTTTATAAGGTCACAAATGATGTTAAGAGCTTCAAGCAATGGAGAGAATGTCAGATTGAAGCAATGTTTAAGTGAGTCCGCCTTCTGCACCGTTCATTCCTCATGAGCCCAAATTATGGTTAAAGAAAATACGCCACTAAAATAGCCCTATAATGTCCATACACACTTCTAAAAATATGATAGTCTTGTATGGACTCTAAAGGTGGATGGGCAAATAAGGTATGTTTGAACATGGAGATGACATGCAGCGTGTATGTATGTGTGTGTGGGTGTGTGTGTGTGTGTGTGTGTGTGTGTGTGTGTGTGTGTGTGTGTGTGTGTGTGTGTGTAAAGGTATGGTCCGTTCCCACGAACTGAACGCTGGTAACATTAGCCGTCTTTGATCTACAGCAGGATGGCAAGTCTGGGTCCCCCCTCACGTGGACGAGGCTGCTGATGGGATGTGACAATTGTGAGGCCTCTTTCTTTGATGTGGTCTAAAATATAAGGGTATTATCCTCTCCAAAGGCCTACCACATACACAAACACACTCACACACAGATGTACACCCATGTAGATGCGATCCTTATCTGTCTTGCTGAGAAAAAACACAGATTTCACTTTTATAATAGCAACCATATGAAATAAAACTACATAAAAATAATTCTAAGATACATATGCCCTTATACATTTTTGATTGTATTTCATTTATGGTCACAAACAAATACCATGCAGAATTGGTCTACAATTATTAATCATCTTGAAAACTAATCAGAGATGATGAGATGGTTTCTCGGATCATCTGCACCATTCACTTCATAACACTTTAATTTATTGCCATTGTAACAATCAATTGTCCTGATTATATATGTCCTTGTTATATTAATATTGCCATTAAATCTTTAACGCCATCTCAGACGCCACTAATAGTGCTATACTACCCAGCAATAATAGCGCTCAGTATCATATAATGAAAAAATAACACTACTGCTTATTTCAAGCCATTTTTTTTTTTTCCAAATCCGTCCCAAATGAGCTATATATTATCATATTATTAACAATAGTTGTGGCACATGTACTTTACCTACTCATTCAAAAAAAGAAGAAGAAACCATCTTTACTTACAGCTTACTTATCATAGTCTAAAGCAATTGATGAATTTGGTAAAATGTAAATTTTTTTTAGAACATCGTTGTACATTTAAATAATTATTTACATTAAGAGCTTTATGATTGACAGGGCAGCAGTGGATACAGAGAATATCACTCGGCACAACGCCTTGTATCGGACACATATGAATTTTAAGACACCGTGCACATTTATTTACCCCTCTATAATTTAGAATTATAATTCCACCTACTGTAGTGAGAGAAAACCAGAGAACCCTGAAGAAACCCAAAACATTATTTGTAAATTAGTTTCCTAATTTCTATCATTTTTTTATTCAGTGATGTGACCACTTTAACAGAGAGAAGAATTGATCATTATGGCATATAGAAACCATAAAATCTCAGAAAGTGAAAGAACATTCCTGTTACTGTAAGAGCTGTAGTTGTGAATTCATGTTCTGTATTCACATATATTAAGGGTCTACTGACTGTCCATTACAACTGAGGTTCAAGTAAGCAGGTTTTCACATTTTTCCCCTCAGCACATGGAACTTTATTATGTTAAAATCCTTGTCTGTGTGTGGGGGGTGGCGGGTGGGGTCGGGGTTAGGCAGGATTCCTCTTTAATCATGAGACCAGCATCAGTAGACATTGCAGTAAAGTACCTGGCAAAGCCTCTAAAGATATACTATCTTCAGATCATTGCATGCAGGTGGGGAGGGATGAGAGGGGTCGGGGGAGTTGAGACGAGGCTGAATAGGGGGTGGCATAAGGACAGAAGGTCAGCTTTGTTTGACGGTAAAAACATCACAACACCCTCTGGCGTTTATTTTTGCTGATGGTGTTTAGGGAAGCAGGACAAGAGAAGCAAGTACTATCTGTCTTCTCACAAGCATGTGCATGTGTGTGTGTGCACTAAAGCCTGAAAGGATTATTTTAAGTGGACTCCTGGGGAAAAAATCTGTAGATGGTTTAAGGTGACATGTCAGTGACATCCACTCCACATGAAGGAAGTGCCAAGATAAAGTCAATCTCTCTCTCTCTCTCTCTCTCTCTCTCTCTCTCTCTCTCTCTCTCTCTCTCTCTCTCTCTCTCTCTCTCTCGAATGACCCAGACCCTTAATGGCAGGTCAAGGTTAAATTCCAACTCATAATTACTGACTCTGAAGAGCCCTGATAGTCCAAGTCAGTTAGAGTACTTTCATGTAGTGCTTAAGAGAAAAGGTTATGGTCAATAGACTTAATAAACTCATCAAGAAGCCAAGATCTGTCATTTGTCAACTCTTCAATACTGGACATAATGACCATCTGTTGACTATCTTAAACAGTGTCTTGTATCCTCTTTATAGTGTACTTGTCAAAACATACAAATCATGATGTAGCATGGAGAATTACAGGAAGTCACTCCTGACTGTTATCAGGCTGTACTCGTATTATTCAGCGGACACTACACAAACTCAGTTCAAAATCAGCTCATATTACAACTTTTGTGGATGTAGCAGTGTGTGAAATAATCCTTCACCTGGACATACACCAATTAAAGTATATTTGATCCCCATATCCTGCTTTCTAGTGAAAATAAATATGAGAGTTGTCTATCATGTATAATACATATATGTTGCGTTGAAACGAGATAAAAGAAATATGAATTAATGTGTTGGAGATGTAGGTAGATGTTCAAAGCAGAATTTATACACTTTGGTTTCTCTGTTGTTTTAAGTGCCTGAAATGACCAGTAATTGTATCAGCTTTTGGGACATTGTCCAATCCAGAAAGCAAAGTTTAATATCAAACTTTTAGGAAACTGTTATGAGAATTCTCTGACTTCCAAAGTTACTGCACTAAAGCTAAACTAAAGCTTTAAAAATATTCACACAAGAGCTGGACATGGAGAATGGAGGAGAACTTGTGTTTATAAAGCTATGATCCATTGGCCATTATCAGCCCTCTCTGAGCTACTTACCCACCATAATTCACCATAACTTCTCTCTTTGAGTTTAATAAGCATACAGAATGTTTCTGAGTGATGAATTCTAAAGTGCAAATGAGAGGTTGTGTGAGTAACACATTCTGCATGACATATGGAAGTGTGTGAAAAGTAGTGCTGCTTTATAACACACTATAATCTGACTTATGGATATAAGTGAGTGCATATGGGTGTGTGTGTGAGTGTGTGTGTGTGTGTGTGTGTGTCTGAATAAAAGAGTGATTAAGAGGGGTCTATAGTATGTTGTGTCTCATGAACTCTGATATTATTCATACCACCAATATGACTCACCTTTTCTTACGAGAAATCGTTCTTTACATATACAGAGACAGTACAGCTGTGTTCTCTGGAATAAGTGGATAGATGGAATGTACGCTAATAATAGCTCAAGATCAAATCCAATCAGTTGTTAATTGATAATAAACTTTCTCTGTGTTCATTTTTGATGCAGGCTTATTATTTGTAATGATTTTGCTGTAATAGAAAATGTAGTCACTTGGATTACTTATATAATAATAATAGCTTGTCCAATATGATCTAGTATACAGTGTTTAGTATAGTACAGTGTAGTAGTTGATATACTGTAGGTTTTTTTAATAACCCATATGACTGGAAAGTCAATATATTTAAATATATTTGCTAATAAATAAAAAAAAATTGCACTCTATGACTAGGATATATTAAATTTAATAACATTTTATTTGCATAGAGCATTTTCATAATATACATTGCCACAAACAGCAGCGGATTTTGCGTATACTGTTTTTTGCAGTTTAGAGAAGAGGGCATGGTTTATTAAACACTTGGTGTAGTTGGATAAATATCAATTATCCACTTGTTTCTCTATATTTTCAGTTTTTTATTTTACATTTTACAGTCTGACACTGATGCTGCTGCTCTTACTCCTATTTGAATACCAGTTGTGTTACATAAAATAAAACAGGTGACACATTAAAGGAGCCTAAGCATCTTAAGCTTAGTGTGTTAGGCCAGCATATGTTCCTCCAGCACAGCTTTGTTTCACATTGTCATTAAATCCACAAGTCTTTGGAACTCTTCTGGAGGGATGGACATTATTCATCTAAAAGATTTTCCCTCAAATGTTTTTGTGGTGATAGAGTGCTGTCTAATATATTGATCCATAGGTGTTCAGCTGAGTTGAGATCTGGCAACTGTGAAAGCCATAACACATGATTTTCATACAGTGAGGATGATCACACAGGGCAGGATGATCATGCAGATCATAAGAAGAACTTTAATTCTTCTTCAAATGCATCGATTCAAAGTGACATTTCACTCAAATGGGACACGTGAACCCAAGCCACTTGAATATGAGAGATAATGGTTGTAATAAATAATAAAGGTTTTATCACCAGACTGTTTATCAGCTCCAGTACAATATGACAACAAATTTAATGATACACATTCTGAGTATGCAGGTTTAAATTTACAAATTTGTTTGCCAATGGGAAACTGGCGACAGAGTTCACATAAATATTGCATGTGGATAGAACATTTGCACCAGCAGGAGCATCAGCTGCATGGATTTCTGCATTCATCTGATGCAACCCAGATACTAAGGGTGACTAATTCTGGCTTCTCCATCTCTCAGTCTTACACTCTGAGTAGGGGAATGCATTTCATCTGCTTCTCATGGGTTTACAGAGTTCATGGATTTTAAGCACCAACTTAAGCATGATTTAATCCATATATACATACATATGGATGTGACTGCATTATGCCATTCTTCTTAACATTTTAAGACAAGTAAAAAAAATAATTTTAGCACAACGAAGTGCAAGATCATTTTTTAATTAAATGTAAACAATACACTATGGAATAATAATTTATGGATATCCAGCTGGAGAAGAGCAGGAGGTGTAAATGTAGTGAGAAGTAGAACTATAATGACATTAGTTCACTAAAATGGGATAAATGAATACCCCCAAGAGCACACACTCAGATCAGAGCCTGAGCAAGATTTGTATCAATGGGAGGTTATGTACCATTAAAGCAAATGAACCAGTGTTTGTGTGTGTCCTGATTGTGTCTGGGGTTACAGAACTGTTGCACGCTAACGTGGCCTACATCTGGATGCTTTTTTCCACCTGATCTTGGCACAAAGTTTGTACATACTGTATCTGTTTTGAGTGCTGGGGGAAGGGAAGTGTGGTGAGTGCTGTATTTAGTTTGGGGAGTGTATTTTATAGACGGCATGTCAAAAGAAAATAAAGCAGTTAACATGTTTTTGTTGTTTGTTTTTTTTAATTGATGCATTTACAGGAAACACAATGTTCAGGATTTTATACATGGGCTACTTTCGAAAAACCAGACCTTTAGGTTTGCTAGAGAATCTGTGATGTTTCATTACAAAAATGTAATAATTATAGTTTCGAATAAGACAAGAATCCATGAACCAGTAACTATATCAAAATATAGCATCACAATTTTAAAAAATTGTTTCCCAGCAAGAATTTGAAGTACAGTGAATCAGACTGCCAATTTGTGCATATGTAACAGGAAAAGTGTATATATGGGTGTACAGTATATATGAGTGTCTGAGATTATATGAGACTATACATGGAGTAGCAAAGAAAGAGTTAACATTTAAGTTTACATGTAGCTGCACTTAAATGATTGGCTATATAATGACATTACTGGGTTAGAGTTAGGGTTGCAATTGAGTGATAAAACCCCTGATCGTAAGCACTGGGTCAAAAGATTTTGCACACACAACATATGCACACAATTAATCAGCAACTGACGTAAAGAGAGACTCTAGAGAAATTTGTAATCTGTAACTAGTGCAGAATGTTTCCCTGCTTCATTAGCAGCAGTTAAACTCAGTTATCACAGATTAAATTGCCCTGCTGCCATCCTCTTTCACTCTCACACACATACACATACACACACACACACACACACTCAAAAACACCATGGCTAGCGTGAACCCACCCGTTGAGAGGAGTAAGAGAGTTGGCAGTTGAAAAGAAACAAATGTCAAGATGCAGACCATGATTTATACAGGTTTGTGTGTGTGTGTATGAGAGAGAAAGAGGGAGAGAGAAGGGGGACTGAGGCACTGGACCACAGTAGGTTTCAGAGAGGTTATGGAGTGGATATAAAGTGAAACTTGCCTTAACATATGGCCTAGTTGTGCCCCTCAAGACCTAAATAGTTATTTAGCTTAAGTCATGTTATACTGTGTTTTTACATTGTGTTATACAGCTACTGTGCTTATGCTGTTACACTGGTAGTATATTAGAACTATTGAGATTCTTTGGCTGAGGGACCTTCTGTGCTCTTTCACTGGAGTTGGGGATGACAAGAGGAAAAAATAAAGGAAAAGAAACGAAAGGAAAGGAAAGAAAACAAGAGAGGAGATGAAAGAAATGAGTGAATGATTGAGAGAGAAGAAAAGAAGAGAAAATAAGAGGAGAGACGCGATCCAGCAACCAACTTAGTTTAGCAAAGTGCACTCTAAATTATATAGCGGATGGAAATTTTGGTTCTCAGAAATTTGAGAATCTGTTAAATTGTCTCAGTGTTCTAAGAAAGTTTTTACAGGACATTATCAGACATATTATGTTTTCCACAAAATCGCAGCAACACTTTTTATAGGAAGGATACTACAGGTGAATAGAGTGATTTTAGAGTGATGGCCAGTCTAGTAATGATGATTGCTGTTATTCTTACAAATATGTTTATACTGGAAGTTCTTAAAAAATGTATCTGCTCTTTCATGCAAATGTGGCTTTGTCTACTTAGTGTCAAATGTAGTTCACGATAACATTATAAAATACATCATTTTCCTTAAAAACACCTTAAATCAGTGTATTTCTCAAAATATTTTTTTCTATACTATTAAAAATCTCTGTCCTCCCGCATTCAAGAAATTTTACATGTTTTATTCCTATTCTTTAAAAGGTTATTGCAGAAACTTTTTCTCATAATATTGAATAGTTTCTATGAGTAATAGTCATTTTTATACAAGTACATTTATAGCACTTTTAAAACCTTGATGCATCATGCATGTACTGTACAAATATGCACATGTACAGTATAAGCACACTTAATTAAATAAAAATCTGATCTGTGAATTTTAATTGGGAAGATAATTATAAATAAAGAAAACTTTATTGATGATTATTTCTTAAGGTTTTAATAAAAGTGCTATGTACTCAAAAAAAATGATGCCGTTTTTCAATATACTGTAGAATCTTTTACATATTTTTTTTTTCATTAATGAAAGAGGGGTAAGCCCTTTCTTTCATAGCACGTAACTACCAGCCAGCTCATTTCTACCAGCCAGTCATGATCAGTTTGTCTTCTTACAGTATGTCAGAAGTGCACATTTATAAGGCCCAATTGAACACATTAATTTTCATAATGTTACATGAACCTTCTCAGAGCCTGTTTTGTTGGGAGGAAAGAAGAAGGAAACGGGTGAACAGAAGCGGTCAGAGAGAGAGGCATTTGATTTTCTCCATATGTTTTATCAGACTTTACTAACCACATTCAAAACATGAAGAACTGAGAAGACAGGATGAGGAGCAGAAAAAAGGATTAAAGGGGACAGAACAAGCCCTTACTCATCAAACCAAAACACTGGACCTCTGTCTCTTTCTTTCCTCTTGTTTTATGTCTTGCTTTTTAATATAGGTTTACTTCATATACACTCAAGACCATGTGTGCGTGTGTGTGTGTGGCCTAATGACCTGCTTCTCTTTGTGCCAGCAGCTAAAACACTAAATCTGTTTTCTATTTTGGAGGGGAGACATGCATGGCTAAGCCTATACAGCTTGACAGCGAGAGCTACTGATATTCTGATCCAGTTTGCTGTGATGAGGTGTGAACGAGCCCAAATGCTTGTTTACAAACAAGCATGGGCCGCTGACAGGGTGACTTGAACATTGTTTGGGTTTGGCGTTCCGATCGCCCTTCGGACGCCGAGCTGGGTCAAGAGAGCGCGGCGTTGTTTGGAGTAGAGAGATAAGTGCAGAAAAACATTCTGTGGCGCGCGAGCTGAGGGAACTCGCACAAACACATAAACACAGTCATGAAAGGTCAATAAATGCATATACAAAACACAGTCTTTTGATTTAAATTGGTTTTAAAGGAAACCACTTTGAAACAAATGAAATATGTTCATATTTAATTATATGTGATGTGCTGATGGTGGTTTCATCATTCATTTGAGAAGTTGTTAAAGAAATGATTCAATGATGTGAAACTTTCACATTTTTTCAGTCACCTGTTTCAACTCATACATTGAAATTTATATTAATATCCAATATCACATTAATAAGAAATCCACCATAGATGTAGTGGTGAAGCAGTGGAGACAGGACATTTTGGACTCAAAGTTCCATAATGCAATGCAGCCATATGAATCAGTTGCCAATGTTGTTGGTATTAGATGAAAGCTGGACGTTTGGAAGCTGATCTGTTTGAGCAGAGAGTACAGATGTGAAGGTGGGAGATCTGGACTGAGTAAAAGAATAAAAACACTACCGCACTGGTCTCTTTAAGTTTATGATTTTTTTTAGATGATTGAATATTACATATTATAACATGCAAATCATTTCTTCTTCAATGTTGGCTCACTGAGGTGATCTTTGTACATTATGGGTAAGAGAAGAAGAACAAAGAAACTACAGTAGTATAAACATGTACAGGACGAAGTATAACTAAGGGTATAGGTACAGTAAGAGTGACTGAAGTCTTGACAGTCTCCATCATCATGAGTTCTGTAAAGACTTCTGGCTACAGAACAACTTCCTATGGAATAAAGTGGAGGCTGATCGGTTGCACACATCATGCAAAGCCAAGTAAGGCTGCCTCGTACTTGAAATATCTCAAGATAATTCATTCATGTAACACAAGTTTATTCTTTCATCAAAATAAGGTTTGCTCTGCTGCAGTTGCACGACTAGTCTACGTGATTCTACAGTGGATAAAAAGGTCGCAATCATCTGTGTATTCTGAAGTCTCAAGCAGTTGTTATAGAATTAGCTTTTGATTGACTAAGCAAATGTATGTTATGTTTCACTCGAACATGTAAAGATAAAAAACTAATTATGTAACAGTAAATGGTATGTCAGAGATGGGCCCTGTGGCATGTATGGTGCTGTAGAATGTAGCATGTAGATTTAGAATTTAATTTTTTATTTATTTATTTACTTACAGATTTAACAAATTCTGATATTTTCTGCCAATATATGAGAAAAAAAAATTAGATCCTTAGTGTTTAACTTTGCATTCACACTAGGAAGCGACACATTACTTCTAGCTTGCCTTGTAGGCATGAGCTGTCCAGACACACATACTGTACACACACACACACACACACACACACACACTGCATATAGTACCTTCCAGAGCTTATTTGATTTGAATATAACGGCTTTTTTCAGGCTTTTTTAGCAGGTTTACAAAGCAATCTGACATTACAAGTGGTGTATAGAGCCACACACATTCTTCGTTATGTCTCTAACTATGGTCTAAACAAATTTAATGAGAAGTTAATGAGAGGTTATACGATATATGACCGCATATGATGAAAGAGAGAGAGAGAGAGAGAGAGAGAGAGAGAGACCTCTGAGAAAAATAGAAAACCCATCTCCACACGTAATCTGATGACACCATTTCTAACATCCTGCAGGTGTGTGTGTGTGTGTGTGTGTGTGTGTGTGTGTGTGTGTGTGTGTGTGTGTGTGTGTGAGTGTGAACAGGCAACAGGAGCGCTTTGAAGTAAAAGCCAACTTGGACTTGCACAGAACCCACACTAGCCAGCACACTGTTTCGCTTCAAACACAAAACACACAAACCGACACACTTATGCTCACTCTCTATCACAACCACACACACCTGTATAAATTCTTCTATGTGGGGCAGCATATTTTGCACAGATTCTATAATATAATGCCTATTCACAAACACTATTTTTCTGTCAAATGACACGTTTCCGTAAAAAGAGCACGAACAGTAACATATCCTCTGATGGTGTAAATCTCCCATAAAACACGCATGTGAAGGAATTAAAAGTTAAAATTCAAAGTAGGAATGTGAGTTTATTAAACATTGTAATTGTCTTTGAATTATTGTTTAATTAGCTATATATTTTTGATATGTTCTGTACCACATCCACTGCTTTTAGATTCTGATCTGTGGCTTCAATTAATGTCAGAGCTTGTAATTAGTTAGTTTCAGAGTTTAGTTTGTGATAGATAGATAGACAGACAGACAGACAGACAGACAGACAGACAGACAGACAGACAGACAGATAGATAGACAGATAGATAGATAGATAGATAGATAGATAGATAGATAGATAGATAGATAGATAGAACAATCTACACTATTAAACAAAACAGCATTTTTCAAATTATAGTTAGCGAGAATTCTAGCTAAAGAGAACATTATTAAATACTGTGAGGAATCTTTGTAAATCCAGTATATTTTTAATCATTGTTGTTTAGTGATTGAATTTATAACCAGTTCCTATGCAAAGAAAATTAAGTGAATTGATCTATCCATCTATTTTTCATGAGGAGCCTGAAGCCTATCCCAAATGACTTAGGGAACACAAGGTGAAAACCCATTACAGGGCACAATTTTGCTTACACACCCATTCACACACTCTGGATAATTTAGAGATGTGTGTGAATGGGTTTAGATGTTTTAAGTGCATGTCTTTGGACTGGAGGATGAAACCAGAGTGACCAGAGGAAACCCCCAATGCACAAGTTGAACATGCACCTCCAGGCACACAGCCGTGTGGCAGATATGCTAACTACTATGCCACTAAGTGTCCCCTGAACCTTATTGAAAATAAATTGAATTTAAAGCACATGTTCAATGATTTTGGTAGTTTTGCATTCTGACCGATGTTTATGTAAAAATATCAGTTTTTTTCCTTCTTTTATTTATTTATTTTTTTTTATTTTGACACACGAAAGCTACTTTTTTTCAGAGACAGACATCTTATAAAGTTTTAAAAATTTTAAAAAGAAAACGAATGGCCTTATGTAACAGGTATACAAAACTATTACGATTATTATTAATATTCCTCAAAAAAAAATAGCTGGACAGATTTAACTTTTCCCCAGAAAGGATAATCCTAAGCTAAATGTTCGGAAAGGTTCTTATTATTCAACACAAATCTCTGTGCTTGAGCTGGTAGTGGAGATTGAAGACCATTGGCATTTGCAAACGTTTGTTGACAGAGCAGTGGGTTCTGTGGTTTTCTGACATTTGAAATATTAGTGCATATGGTTGCGGTCATATTTCATTTACCAACCATCCACATTATTCCTTCTTTCAAAATAATATTTCCAGAAAATCAAACATTTTTTTTTATCTGAAAAGCCATGACAGGAGAAAATTTGTGCCTCTTTCATCATCCTCCAGAAAGAGAGATGTTCATCTCAGGCTGGCATTCTTGAGTGTCTGTCAAAGGTGCTGCCCAGTGATGCTGGAGAACTGAAGCACCTTTGTATTCTTGACAGAGTGATATTTCTCTGCTATCATTTTGATGGAATAAAGAGGTTGCGAGGCTTTATCATTATCTTCCCAAACACACACACACACACACACACACACACACATACACACACACAGGTTCTCGTTGAATCAAAAAAGCCTTTAGATCCACGCATGATTCGACTTGTTCGAATGCTAACCTTAGTGGACAGTTCATCAACTAGGACAGTATTTGCACACTCCACCTCTTGCTGTTGGATAGAGGAGATTAACTTTTGAATGGGTTATATAGCTTCACAAATAGCACAAGGCTGTACACTCTGAAACTTGACTGTCAGGTCAATGAAGATGAATTTGCTGTTACAACACAGGAAAATAAACCAGTCCAGACCAATCGTCCACAAATGAGACAGAGCGCGAGGCTGGGGGAAGATGTGGTGGTGGTGCTGGTGCTGGTGGTGTTGGGGATGGAACAAAAAACGGAGAAAGGAAGAGGGAAGACAGAGAATGAGCGATGACTGCGGCGAAAGGATGGAAAGAGTGGAGAGGAAGAGTGAAATTGTAGAGAGAAAACAGAGAGAGATGACCCAGAGAGCAGTGAACTCTAGCTCTGTTTAAAGCTCCTACTACAAACTGTACTCTAACATACTGAACCCTTTAAGACCTGCACACACTGAACTCTTTAAACCCCCACTACATCCCTTAATGCAGCACACACACAGACACACATGCACACATGCATGCTGAACCCTTTAAACCCTCATTACATCCCTTTGTAGAACACACACACACACACACACACACACACACACACACACACACACAATTTCCAATATGTGTCTGTTTCCAGACCTCATTGCCAAGTTCATGATGGCTGGAACTGAAACTGGTGTTCATCCTGCACCTTGCACAGACCTCACTTATTTTGGGACGCTGCCCGCACTCATATAGACCGGCCTGCTTTCTGACTCCCATCAATATGACCCTAACCACAGCACTGACAAACACCAAAGCAAAACGGGAAATACCAACTGATCAGTCTGGGTTTATGCTTTGCATATTGGCATGTCAGAAAATCCAGCATAACCCCTTGCTCTAGTGTAAACATACTGTGTTCCTGGGAGAATCAATCCCTTAAGATTGCATCTGGAGGTTTTCATTTCCTGGGCTGCAGAAACTGGGTGGTCATAAAGCTTGGCGCTCCACTTTTAATTTACTGTGATGAGCGTTTTTGTATGAAGCTTCTACGGTTCCTTCCCACTCTAATTATGATGTACACTAGAATCCCTCTTTGACTGATAGTTACAGAAAGATATCTGACATAGGGCTTAATAATAACTAAACTGCAAAAAATGCAGTCCAAACATCCACACACAGACACACACAGACACACACACACAGTGGCAATTGAAAATTATTTACTGCTATGTATTTGGGTTGTAAGAGGCAACACTATTTTTTATTTATTTATTTATGTTTTTACATTCTTTTTCTGCCTATTGGTTTGTCTTGAATCGTGGATGTTCCTGTTCTAACCTGTGCCACTTCTATCATATATCATATCCCCTACCTATCAAATAAAATTGGATCTTAAATTGGATATTAAACCTGTGTCAACATTATCATTGGCTAAAGTTAGCACTGAAATTATTTTATCATTAAGGCAACATTCTTTTTATTCTGTTGCTATTTTCTGTTGCCATGGTTCGTTCTTACAAAATGTAGTTTTGAAGCAGAAGACCAGATCAAGTACTTGTTAGTATAAAGTGGAAATTCAAGAGACGGATAAACCATACTTCACTGGCTTTTGCTGTTTTATTATTGATTTCTCAGACAGGACTTGTAGTAATTTGAAGTAAAGGTCTGACATTGAGAAAGTATTAGCAGCATTTACATGTTTTGTCAGATTATGTCACTATGTCACTTATTTCAATAATAATAATAATAATAATAATAATAATAATAATAATAATAATAATAATAATTCGATTGAAATTATTATTATTAATATGATTATTATTTACAGTAAATCATAAGGCAGGGCAGTTAACAGAGTATTTTTGTTGTTTTGCATTTTTTATTACAAAAAATACATTGAAAGTGAAAGAACTTAAAACCTCTGTAATAAAGAACATACCATACACTTTCATTTACAAAACCCACATGGAACTTTCAATGGAACATTTTCAATGGCATTATGTTATTGGTAATATGGCCTGATGCAAAGCAAACCCCAAAGTTGATTTTTTTCCAATAACATCAGCTCTATACGTGTTTTATTCCTCTTATGCTATAATTTGACAATGCTAACAATTTATCAAAGAATGTACATTTTATTTATTTAGTGGTTAAATTTTAATGTTCTAAATTGTCCAAAAATTAGCTTCTGTTATCAATTCCATTATAGAAGATATAACACACCTTTTTTTTGTCTCTCTCTTGAAGTTAAGGCAAAAAAGCTCCCAATATCACTGAAAAATATTAAAGTCTTCTCTCCTGAAGCTTTACCTCTGACTGTTAATATGTGCTGATTTTGGCCTAAAAAAATCATACCATGTCAATTATTCCACTCTTTTTTTGTTATTAGTTTATGAGGAGCATCTGCTCCATTTAACTCAATGCCGCTAAATTTAATCAACCTTTTGTACCAATCTGATTAAGTAATTTAACACCATCATTATTCCTTTATTTTAAATTTCTTTAAAATAAAGAGCACTGACCTACAATTGAACTTGTGCTGCAACTGGATGCTGTATTTGATGCAATGCTCGTTATTTTAATGTTGTTCTGTTTGTGCAAGTCTAGGTAAAGTATTGCCGGTGTGAGTTTGCTGTGTGAAACATACAGTTTTATAGTGTTATTCAGAGCGAGAGAGAGAGCGAGAGCGAGAGAGAGAACCTAAACCTGGCTCCCACGCTTCCCCGGAGAAGCAGGCAGGCTGATGAAGAGCTCCTGGCTCCCAGCTTCACAGATTGAAAGGTCACTCATTTTCATTCACTTTGTAACCGATCAGTCAAGGCACAGTCCAGGGTGAAGACTGAAAGTTGGAGCGTGATTGTCTTGTTAGGGGATAAAGCAGGGTGTGGAGGGAGCTATGGGGTCTTCCTGAGTACTATGTGTGAAAATGCGCGTACTACATTACAAGTCACACCAAATAGGTGTTCCAATGGTTTAAACGGATTAATCGGCACTTCTGTGTTCGCACCTTCTGTACTTACGCATTTCTCTGGCCGTGAAGATGAAGAGGCCACTTCTAGTCTCTGGATTTACACCCTGAAGATTCTCTTCTTGCTCCAGTTCCTGGCTGCTGCACGCCCCGAAGGGAGAGAATTATGGCTCGATAGCAGCATGAATCCACTCTCCATTTCAAATGAACTCAAGCACAGGACGGGCCAGATAAATCTTGTTGAACTCACCTCATAGCTGACAGAAAGAGAGAGAGTGAGAGAAAGACATAGAGGGTGTGAAAGTGAGAGCGGGAGAAAAAGAAAGAGCACTGTCCAGTGCAGATTCATATTGAAAGAGAATCTTAGTCCCAGATTTTGGTCCGGATTTTGTGGTGAAGTTGCAGCAGAATCGGCAGAATGATATATTAGCGATGAATCGCATTACTAACTTGTTCTCTTAAAGTTGGGTCAAATCATTAATTGGTTGATTATAGCTTCTTATATAAGCTTTTATTTTAAAACACAAAGTAAATAACTTTTTTAATATATAGTTTCTTTTATTTATTATACTTATGGTGCAGATGATTATTGAAAGATGTTCTTTTCTTTGCTGGCACAAATATCACATAATCGATTAGTCTTTCATACCATCTACTTATTAGTCGACAATGAAGTATGAGTAACACACATCCAGAAGCTCAACAAACCTCTTGATATAGGAAAAAAGAGGACTTTCTGATTTATGGGTGAGAACATTGGTATGGAAGAAATAAATCCATTCTAGTCTCCCACTCTCCTTTCTGCCCAGGCAGAAGTAATAGCAAGGGATGAGAGAGGAGAAAGGGATGAAAGACAAGTGAAAGGGCAAACGAGGAGATTTCAGCTCTGCTATACATTATCCTGATCTTTCAGTCACAGCTGGACCCGTAAGGAAAAGAACACATGTAATGGGATTATGTATTTCAGCCACAAAGCAAAAAAAAAAGGCTCTCAGACTTACAGACAGTTTTGAAAAATAACTTGCTGACTTTTCAGATTATATTTAAATCCTTAACAGCAGATATGAGCATTATCAAGCAGCACAGACTCCATCACAACAAGACAAATTGTAAATAGAAAGTGGCAAAACACTGCACGGCGAGAGCTGACATGACCCTCGGCAGGAGAGTTTAGATCAGATGGAAATGCGGCCAATAGTCATTTTTATAGTAGAATGTGACTGTTAAATTGAAGCCTGCTCAAAAACAATAGGAAAAGCAAGTCGAGACTGAGATCACTGCATTATGTGATGTAATTTTGCAGATTGTGGTTTTGATCAGGTACACAAAAATTTGACCACAGCCAGTCTTCTCTCTCTGTGTTAGCTCAGCATGTGCTTCTTATCTAACTTTTATAACTGATAAACTGCATGTTATTATTAGTATTATAACCAAATGGAGCAATGTGTGATCTAAACAAACAAACAAACAAACAACAACAAAAACCCACAAGCAACAGGTCCAGTGAATTTCTCCAACTGTGAAATTACACAAGAGTTGACACTGCTCACACACACATCAAACACAACCCCAACACAAAACTGACAGCATACATTTACACACATACCTTCTATGTACGCTCTCTCTCTCTCTCTCTCTCTCTCTCTCTCTCTCTCTCATTTCTTTCTCTGCCACACACAAACATTCACATACTCAAAAATGATAAAGGATAGGACAATAAGCCCACCTAAGGAATCATTGTTAATTCAAGGGACTTCAGGACCCTTCCATCACCATTGTACTTTATGTCTTGTGTTTATTCTCCTTTGCTTTTTGAATTGAAAATTTAAATATCAAATAAATAAATTAATTAATTAATAAATACAAAGAGTTAGATGTTTAGTTTAGTAAAGTCTATTATTATTATTATTATTATTATTATTATTATTATTATTATTATTATTATTATTATTATTATGGTAATGTAATAAGGTGAAAAAGAAGATGAAGAGGAAGAAGAAAAAGAAAAAAATAAGAATTTGTTAATTATTTAATATATTTATTTTTAAATAAACCTGTAAGATTAAGAATAAGAAGTGCTTAACATTTATGATATTTCCACTTTACCTAAAACATTCTATTCAGAATGAACTCTGGACACATTTAAGTCACATAATAATGCATTCATAAAAAATTCAATTTATATCACCAAATTATCGCTCAAATTATATCACCAAAACAAAAGAAATTTCTTTTTTCAACAAATAAATTCCACCGGTAATATTATAAGGATATCTTATAATATCTGTGTTTCTTGACACTATAGTTAATGTTAACATAACATGATTTCATAGAATCATGGAAGATTCTCCTTACAACCTAAAGCACAGGACTAGAAAATGTTTATTTCATATAAGCAAATTGATATATAGTGTATATCTCTTTTTCTACCCATCCTGAGACATCCAGAGATTATACCAGCTCCAGCTGTAGTTTGTTTCATAAAGATTTCAGACCTTCAGGGAAATGAGGCCAACTCTGTGAGGATCCTGAGGCATCTAAAGATTTACCAGCTCCAGTTGGTTTCTTCACCACAGTCACCTCAGTCACCTCAGGCTTGCTCACTGGGATAAATACAAACACATTTAAAGTATAATATTAATCTTGAATTTTTGTATTATATTAATCTTTGTGTAAATAACTTTTTGTATTATGTTTTAAGACAATGTCCATTGTTTAAAGTGCTATAAAAACAAATTTGAATTGAATTTGAATTGAATATATACAGTAGAATCTTAAAGCTGAGATCACATGGATTTTTTTATGTTAATTCAATATATAAGAAAATAAATGCACAGTATATTTGATATTTAATATTCAATATTCTGTACTATAAGAATATATTTGTAATATTAAACATGCTAATTGTTTTGTGCATAAGGTCTGATTTTGCTCATATCTAATCTCTTCTATTGAAGCATCAAACACAAACTTGTGGAGTTCACTGATGTAGTGGGAGAGAGAAGAAGAGTGAAAACAAGAGACTTGCATTGATGTAGGGAAGAAATCAGTGTGAAAAACAACAAACCAATATTCTGGCATCCATCAGATGACTCAAACAGTGACAAACCCATTACAGCCCACACAGGGAAGCAATGCCAGCCACAACATTCACAATATTCTACCCCTGTATGATCATTTATACTGAAAGGAGCTGAGGAAGAAATCCTTCTGTTTTCTTTATACACAATGTTATATTATTGCCTGGAAAAGCAAGCTATAGTTATGGTATGACAGAGACATTTCTGCTGTAGGAGACATTCTGACACTCGTAATTTGGCAAGCGTGAACGTTACAAATGGGATAGGGAGAGCCTGTTGTATTCTGGCCTTGTTTACTTGACCAAATAAATGCTTGTGTTAGTTATAAACACAGTAATCTGGTGTGATGGCGGTCATGCTGAGAGACAGCCAGGAAGAATTTGTACACTCATTTGTTTAGTATGAAGCTACAATTCATTCACAGATTTAAAGCTGCAGTAAGTGAATGCATGCCCATTTAAATCAAAAGTGCAAACATTTTTGGTGCAACTTAAAACATGCAGAAATATTATATGGACTTCCAAATAAAGACTGTAAGAACTGTAATGTTTAACTCAAGCTTATATATAGACAGTATATTTTAGCAATAATATATATATATTATTAGTATTATTAGTAGACATTACTAGTAATTTGAAAATTACTTAAGTGCCACAACCTCTAACACATCATTCCAACTAGACAGATACACCTGGAGGTAGGGATATGATCTCAGAGGGTATATATATATATACAAAAATATATTATATCTGATTGTTTATAAGACATTTACAGTCTCGTCCAAGGTATTAGGATCGCAGTTCAATTATATTTTGTTCACTATATGCTCAGACAGTAAAAGTGGTAGCTCATTGGTTAAGGTGTTGGACTAGTGATTTGAAGTTGTGAGTTTAAATCCAGGGCCACCAATCTGCCAATTCTAGGCCCCTGAGCAAGGCCCTTAACCCTCAACTGTTTAGCTGTACAAATGAGATAAACCTAAGGTTGTACAGTATGCTATAAATGTAAAGCCATGTTTGTTAAATGAGAGATGAATATTGAAAAATAAATCAAGATTTCAACATGGCACATTTTGTTTGATCCCACCAATTTTTCAAGTGATCAAAATACTGGAACATATGATCAGTGTTTCTTGAAGTATAGTTAGAAGCAGACCTTTAAACAATTTGATATTCATGTTTATGAATTCAAATATATATGACTTTTTGTTCTAAAACTAATAGAGCAGATCATACCATTTGTTATTTATAATAGAGAACAGGGAAAGTCATATGGACAGCGATATTTCTAATGAGAATAAAAACCTGTTATGTATGTCACTAGCTTTTCTTAAATATTGCTTTTATACAAATATAGTTGCTTAGGACATATAAAATAAACCTGTGAGATAGAAAAGATTTACAATACAAATAATTGATCCTATTAAGGCCATCATTTGGCCTATTTGGAATATTTTCTCTAACAGTGTTTTTAAGCGGTTTACATGTTTACAGGATAGTTAGGACAATATAGGCAGTGATACATGCTCTGGAGTGGGTATACACACACACACACACACACACACACACACACACACACACACACATGAATAAATATTTTGTAGTGTTATCATTGTTAGCTGTTTGTTAATGTAGTGAGAAACTCTTTTTATATAGTCATATAGTCCAAACCAAACATTGATTTCGCTGGAGAAAGAGTGAGAGAGAGAGAGAGAGTGAGAGAGAGAGAGAGAGAGAGAGAGAGAGAGAGAGAGAGAGAGAGAGAGAGCGAGCAAGTTGAACTTCTCAGAATCCTTCATAAAGCACTTGAGTAAGTGTAAATGTCAAAACCTCATAGTATCTCAGAGCATCTAAAAATAATGAGACAATAAATTAGCAAGTGTGTGATGTAGCGATTTAGAAGGGTGGCAGTGGGAAAATCCTTTCTCCTTCATGCTCTCTAGCCCCATGATCCATGCAGGTATTTTTAGGGTGTTTTATTGTTGATGACCTTCAGCTGAGTTTAGCAATAATGCACATGGATTTATACTGTCTAATGTGATCAAATCACTCATGAATGTGTTTACTCTGGCAAACCCCCTTCATCATATAGAATTTCATCTTACTGAAGCTATTCCCTGTCTAAAGCAACAGTCCATTAGAGAGCCGAGAACCCACTCCAGTATTCTTTACCCAGCAACTCCCTGCTTTTTGACCATCACTCATGTCAGCCTGCAGAACTTTTTGCAAAAGTCAAATGTGCAGTAAATGTGATGTCATCTATCTCCACTGGCCTGTGGTGAAATCATTGTATGCTTATGGGAATGGTCTCTTCCAGCCCCAATCCACAGGGCACGCGGACTCACTGAATGGTTTTCGTATGATGATGATATAAATCATATGCTATGACTGCAGTGACCAGATCTCATCCAACTTGAACACAATAGTTTTGGATTGATGTTTTAGCCAGCGTTCTCCACTACTCATCAAAGCACCAAGTTAGGGAAAATCCCTCCAGTACAATTCCACAGACATGGAGAATTGAGACCAAAACACTACAAACATATTTTTATTAACTTTCCAATATTTCTAGGTTTTCTCCTAAGGTTTCACATGCATTGGCATGTAGAAATTATACAATGACACAATATAAAGATTTGAATTAACCCAAAACAGACATTATAGACTTATATATTCATTTGGTTTGTAAATGGTTTACATACCGGTTGTCAAGTTATCTGGGAAGAACATGCACTGTCACTGACACTCTAGAGATGGTAATCAAAGTTGTATTGTTTGAACAAAAATCAAAGGAAAATTTGGCCAAAAAAACAAAACTTTCAGGAAATGCAGGAAATGTCAGAGAGGCTGATGTAAATGGTGATCATGCTCATGCTGAATAGTCTCCAGTTGTTTTATTTATTTGTTTATTTATTAATTTATTTTTTCCTATTAAGATAATATACAGATTTTGATATTAAGATATTTAAGATTTCAGACATAGTGTAATATTTTGGAATGAAACCACTTCTAGGGATAAACAAAATGTGTTACATGTTATGTTAGATCAAGAAAAGCTTAGTGGTGAACCATATGGCAGTTTACTTCTGGAACTGGTAAATGCTATGACTTACTACAAAATGCTACAAAAGATTTTATTGAATTTCATTAAAGTAAAAAAGAAAATTGTGTATAGTAATTTGTGCTAATTGTCATAATCCTGGGGACAGTTGATGCTATCGGAAACAGTTAACATTTTCTTGCAGGACACTGGAAAGATTCTAAAAATAATAAAATAAGCTGAATAATAGCTAAGCAATTGGAAGTTTTTTCACTTGCTGTATCTCTCTGTCAGCATTGTGTGTGTGTGTGTGTGTGTGTGTGTGTGTGTGTGTGTGTCTGTGTGTGTGTGTCTGTGTGTGTTTAATTTTTCTGTCAGTGATAATCCTAATGAGTGCTCAAGAAGACTTCTGTATACCACAATATTGGCATTAATCAGCACAAAGTATTTCTTTTCACGGCTCTGCAGGAGCGAGGACACCCGTTCCAGTAGCGTCCCCATTCCTGAATCCGAGCCAAACCCGATGACACTGAACAGTTAAGGCTTTACTCATTCTACATTCAGGAATAGACCATGAGCTCACAGAAGCCTGTTCTACTGCCCCAGGTGCTTCAGTCCATAATGGTCACCTTGAGTTATTAATCAGTCTTAAAAAAAACTGATGACAGACAACAGGACATGACAATGATGTCATGAAGAGAATTAAGCAGTCTGACATGACAAATGGACTTGTTATGGAATCACCGTCTTGAGATTTGGCTTTCAGCTTTGCAGCCACTTTAATTAGTCTTCAAAACACCTTGGCTCTATTTTTAATAGATAACTTGATACTTTATTGTGGTGTAAGAACTTTCAATGGCATACCACAACAATTAAGCCATTATATTCTAAAGCAGCTGCCTGTGATGTTCTAGCTCACATGTACAAGGTGTCAAGTTTATTCCAATTCAGTAGGCAGCCCACAGCTCAGAGGCACGGCATTGTAATTCACTGTTACGTCTGAACTGTGTTAAAAGCAGCAGGTTAAATGTAGTTTGGCAACATGATGTCAGCTTGACCTTATGATTTACACAGATACATGTCACAGGAGTTCAAGTCTTACTGACAATGAACAACCACCCTGAGAGTGACTTCCCTCTTTCTAGTCTCAGTTCCTCTCAAGGTTCCTTTCTTGCACTTTGAACATTGCGCCATGCTCTAAGGTCAGTATACGTTCTCCTGCGAAATGGCTGAGAGCACAATGTGAGAGCTGGTGCCAAACAAGCTTGCATGGCATCTTTATTCAGCATATGGCTTTGCTTTGACATCTATCACCAAGTCTGTATAAAGTTTTTAAGACTGTGTCACACCCTTGAAGTCGCTGGATGAACAGAGGTCTTTTTCTCAGCCAATTGCGTACACTCAGAACAGCAATATTATTAAATAAAGCATTAAAATGAAACCCTAACTAAAAATTCACTCTATAAAACCCATTGTTTAATTTATGTACAGGTTTGAATCATTCCATAAGTCTTTATATATCATGAAAGCTTCCTTTATTTGAGAATGGAATAACAATAGGGAGTATTTATTGTTTAAATAAGCATGTACAGTATGTATAATAAATGTACGTATTAAAATTATTTATATTATATATAAAATTAATAAGAAAATGTGCATTCCTTTCACAGGTTGTTCTTGAATTTACCATTCAATTCATGAATGGTAGGTTAATATTAATTTAAGCGTTCCACAGGGTTCTAGTTATAAACCTCTCAAACAGGGAAATCTGTTGTAGTGTTTTAGAATCTTAGAATGCTTAGAATCTACATAGTGCATAAGGGTTTATACAAAGAAATGATTCCACATTTTTTATGTTTTAGCTCTTTTTTCCCTTTATGCTGGTATTAGGTTAAAAAAAAAAAAATCATTAAAAGTCTTCCAGACCATGTGCTTGTGTTTCTTTTGCAGACCCTGGTCCTTGAGATTCCACTAACCTGATTAATTAAGTGTTTTCCCTGCTTTAACACACCCACCTCAGAAAGAGCTGTTAATTAGACAGTGAGTTGAAGTGGGTGTGTTAGAGCAGGGAAAAGACTAACATGTACAGTAAAGGGGTTTCTCCAGGAGATGGGATGGAATCATGAGTTTTGAGCTTTAAAATGTAATCACTTAAAAATGCATGTGAATAGTTGTATTGGTTTTGTTGTTCATGATGATGATGATGATGATGATGATGATGATGATGACGATGAAATTGATGAATCCGATTTTTTTGTTCTTTTTATATAATATTCTTATAGATTCTAAGCAGAAGGTCAACCTCAGAGGTACTGCATCTTTGTAGTGAGCTGTGCATCCCGAGAAAGAACCAGCGCACCCAACTCTACCCAATGACACAGACGGCGGGGTGTCGGCATTCCTACACACAACCAAGCCTAGGCACTCACACACACACCTCCCACCCTCACAGCTCAGTGCAGAGAGAGAGAGAGAGAGAGAGAGAGAGAGAGAGAGAGAGAGAGAGAGAGAGAGAAGGGAATAAGAGGTACAGTACTGATGGAACAGCGGATGGTTCTCGCCAGCTGTTTGTTGCACAACTGCAGGAACGCCATCACACCTCAGCGGAACGGACACACATTTAGCCGGCGGACAGGAAGAGAGCGCGCGCTCCCTGCACACGCATCCTGCGCTTCACTGAGACCTTTATAACCATTTAAAAAAAAGAGGTGGGAGAAAAGAGGGAACGAGTGGGAAACGCTTCCTCCAGCGCTCTGGCTCGGATTATTTCTGGTGCGTGTGCCAGCTGTTGGGGAATACTTTTAAATGGCGCGCGGCAACAGCAGATCAGAGAGTCAGCAGCCGAGCGCGTTGTACGAGCAGCCGTGATTTGCGCACACTTTCTACACGTCCTCACAACGCACAAAAGTTTTCACACGGAGTTAAACACATAGCGGTTTATTAATTCCAAAGTGTCGCGCACTGGAGGACAGACTGAGCGATGTCTGGTGTTAGTAAGAGTCACGGCTCGCTCAGGATCCTCGGTGAATCCGCCGCGCGCATTTACTGCGCATTTATCCTTCTCATCCTCTTCCTCACACCCCGCGTGGACTCGTCCTGGTGGTAAGTAGCCTCTCTCCTGTCTGTATCCGGACCGATGATCTTATCCCCTATTCCTGAAACCCTCCATATGGACACACATCATATAAGATGTGCATTTCTGGATGACCTCAGAACACTTTAGTATTCTCCACTAGCTAAACTTCCATAAGAGCGAACAACTGACATAGATGACTTAGATAAATAAGATTTGATAATTGATCAACCTGACTAATCTTTTTTTTCCACTTTACTGCTTACCTTTGCAATTACTTCTTCTTATTATGTACTGAACGGAGAAAATTACATTTCAATGAAAGATAATCACGATAAATACATTCTCCTATATGATATTACAAATTCGCATCTCATTAAGAGACACAGACTATATTTATTTGCATTATTTATTGAGTTACTAATTGCTGGACCTATTTTTGCTCCTTTAAATGTCAATACTAACTCAATATCTACACTTTCAGCTGTGGTGCAGTGTTGTATGAGAATTATGGTCTGTCTCTGGGACATTTCTTTGGTGCTTTGCCAGCTAACACAGCAATAGACTAATAGAGAAATAAATGAAGCATAATAAATGTAATCTCTATCGGGCCTGCTTGGCTAGACGCATACTCTCAGCTCAGCTGGAGACTACCAACACAATAAGGCACAACCCTAGTTACCCAACACGTGCACATTTTCCATATTTCTATGTGGGTGCATGCATGAACATAACAATATATTTACCTTGGAAAAAATTAAATCCACATGTACAGTAACATAGCACTAAACAATACAATGTATTAGCTTGTACCTAGTGGAAACTTATGTGACTATCAGATTCAGCCTGTAATGTCAGATGACCTTATCAATAAGAGACACTGACCCAATGTCACTCATCTCAGAGAGAAAAATACATAGAGAAGCTGAATCTCTCTCTCTCTCTCTCTCTCTCTCTCTCTCTCTCTCTCTCACTCTCTCTCTCTGTCTCTCTCTCTCACTCACTCACTCACTCTATCTCTCAAGTCTGTTTCTTGCCTACTTGTACACACACAAGTACACACAATCATAAACATATGTGCACACACACACACACACACACACACACACACACACACACACACACACACACACACACACACACACACTTCAATCAAAGTGTTTTTTTTATTGTGTGTCATTTGTGTTGTGTGTGTATGTGTGCATTCACTTTCATCAGGGTTAAAGTCAATCTGCCTGTAGATCAAGGGACTCTGTGGTCAGACCACTGCTTTAAGTCTTTGTCTTACATTCCTTTCTTTCACCCACACACACACACACACACACACACACACACACACACACACACACACACACACACACACACACATATACTCTTACAATGAGCGGAAAGGAGACATCCAGAGAAATATTTTAATACAGTAGCAATTATATAGACAAGTATACAGATATAAGCACATACACAGAATACATGTCAAATTCACTCAAAATTTAGAATTGAATGAACAGTTTATGAGGTTGACAAGACTACATTAGCATAACATTCCTGATATGCATACGTTCTATATTCAGTTCAAATGTCCTATGATTTACAGACCTAAACTTACTTTAAATCTCATATCAACGTACACAAACAGTTAAAATATTTGTGTGCAGCTTTCTGATGATATCATGCACATGGAATTGGAATCTTTAAAACAAATTGTTTAGAAAACTATTACAAGAAGTAATCTAACGTGTATGATTTACTTGGAGATCTATAATAAATGCTTTCAGAACTTCATAATTATATCACTAAATACAGCTATCAAGACTCCCCCCCTTTTTTTTCAATAGCAGAGACAAACTAAATCAAAAGCATGCATATATATATATATATGATATGTGAGATGTACAAGAGGACTAAAACTAGTAGTAACTAACCTTTGCTAACTTATGCAGCTTAAACAATATAGACCACTTCTTTTTAAATAGCCATTGGGTCTGTGACTTTTTTTTTTTACCACACCTTATTCTTAATTTTGAGTTCGTAATTTGCCTTTT
This sequence comes from Tachysurus vachellii, assembly GCF_030014155.1. Taxonomy (NCBI): domain Eukaryota; kingdom Metazoa; phylum Chordata; class Actinopteri; order Siluriformes; family Bagridae; genus Tachysurus; species Tachysurus vachellii. The sequence goes on from NC_083470.1 coordinate 9,223,647, forward strand.
TGACTTGTCATTTGAACTGAACATGTTCATTCCAAACATTAATAACCCAAACACAAGTAGCCCTTTAAACTATGTGAGCTTGGAACTATTGTTTTCAGTTGGCAAATTACATTTTTCTTTTTAAATGAAAAAGGTTTATGGATGTAATAACTATGCAAAATATTACTGCACACATTTATATACTAAGCCTAATATTTGAGTAGATGGATTATGGGGCTCCGTTTAATCTATTTCACAATTGAAGAAGTTCCTCACTGCAGAATGTTTGAGAATGACAGAGACAGAAAAAAGACAAGGAAATGTTTCTCTGTCTCATTTGGATAATCCCTTGATATTCCAGGTCTCATTCCTCTTATAGCATATTTTAGCAACACCACTAAAAGTATTATTTAATAAATATAACTAGCTAGAGTATGTATGGGAATTTAACTGCAGATGCATGTATTCTTGATGTATCCTAGTGGTTAATTTTACACTTAAATGCAACCACAGGGAAATTTCATAATAATCAATCCTTTTAAATGACATAAAATTTGGCCTTAATCAATTTAATTGTTGTTAGTCATGGGTGATGAATGCTAAAGGACCTTTTTCAGAAATGAAGCAAAAATGGCTTAATGTTTGTAGCAGACATAATTTTAAGTCATAATTTTGATGCATATTAGAAATCATATTACTTTTGTGAATGTTTAGTACATTCAAAGGCTGCAAGTTCTGGGGTTTATGTCCTTTTTGGCCACCATTAACTTGCCATTTGGGCAGATTAGGTTAGTTCTGTAAACCAAAGTTGACATATTGTTATAAGCAAGCAGTTTAATATTCTTGGTGGCCTCCTGAGAGAGAGAAAGAGAGAGAGAGAGAGAGAGAGAGAGAGAGAGAGAGAGAGAGAGAGAGAGAGAAGTTCTGCTTTATTGGCTCTTTAGCCAACCTAACGAGGGGCAAATCACCACAGTCATGCATTCTTTACCCAGTCAAGCCTAACCATATCTGATCCCTCGCTCTCTCACGCACACACATGCGATAGGGGTTCCAGAGTGTGTTTTTATGGCGTGTTGTTACAGTCCTGTGGATAATGATTTACCGCAGCAGTAAAAGCCCCTTTCCATCCCACCATCATGTGTGAACCCTCCGTGGGGTGTGTGTGTGTGTGTGTGTGTGTGTGTGTGTGTGTGTGTGGGCTTCGTACGAGGTACCACCCTCTCTGTATTACCCAGTCAGCCACATGAGCAAAGCAGGACCAGACATAACTGAACAGGTTCCACTTGGAAAATGGCTTCAGAGGAGTGATGCAGACCAGGTGTCAGTGAGGATCAGCCATTGTATTTAAGTTGCAAAGGCCAGTTTTAATATTTACAGTAAGTGGAATTGTAGTAAAGGTTTTTCCCAGTGAACAGCTCAGCTCACATATCATTGGAATACAACATTTTCTGGTAGTCAAATTATGGCTGAAGTTGGAAGATGTCTTTTTTTCTTATGACAGGTATTTAGCTCGTTAATTTAATCTATTTTAAATCAAAATTTGTTTGATATTTATGTGTAAGCAAGGTGTGTGTAAAGCTAGACAATCATTAAAGTATTTATTTTTTTTGTATTATAATGGTATCTAATGTTTTATTCTCAAGAAGCACCAATATACCCCCGATGTAAAAAGTTCATCTCTTTTTTTGTCTAACCAATGAAGACAGGTCATCTATGTTACATTAATATCTCTTAAATACATATAAAAATACGTTGGCACCCATTATATATGTCACAAGTCATGCAAATTCATTTAAACTCATCTTTGATACAGGTATTTAAAGTATATTAAAGTATATTAAAGCTTTTTTAATTATAGATGATTGTTTCAGTAAAGACAGATGTCTAACACTGATTTACAGCAATAATACAATAAAGTTCCAAAATTTTGTCAGATTGACCTATTAATTGTCAAATACCCAACACAGACAACACTGTAAAAATCAAAATAACATAAAGTCATAATCTCAACTAAAATGTAAAGCTGTCATGTTATTGGAAAGAGGTAGTGTTTAAATCATTTAATGCCATGACCAGAATCTTAACAAGAAAAAGAAATCATATCAAGCTAGTGTGTCTGCCAAAGGTTTAGATTATAGGTTTAGGTACACTTTTCAACTCAAAATAATCATATTTAAGAAGAGAATTAAAATTGACAAAATGGGAAATTTATACCTAATTCAGGTGCTGTGATTGGCCTATAAATGCAGTCAACATACAGTGTGAGCTAGACAAAGGATGAACCATCATATCATCAAAATTAAAAATTGTTATGAAATTACAAACATGATACCATGTTGAATTATGAAGTATTATGTAGAATGAATCTTGAATCGTGAATCTTGAATCTTTCTAAATAATACTCTACAACATTGTATTATGCTTGCAATAAGAATTTGTATGCAATAAAAGTTCATTTTATACACATTTGTTGTCATTTTACCAGTTTGTGTTTTGAATGTTTTGCTATAGTTTAATCAGTATTATTGGCAAAAATGACAGGATAGCAATTAAATAAAAGTAAAAAAAATCTTTGTGGAACAGGTCAAGGTTAGTTTTAGCCAGTTATATGAGAGTAAACTCATTTAACCTGTATATAAAAATGCCCAAATACAGTATAGAATCAACTGTACAATATAAATATGAAGTGTGATACAAGTGTCTAATTAACCTGGTATAGATTTTGGCCTTTTCCTCATTGTAGATTTTACAATTGTAGCATTTCTCAATTCTAAAAAAATAAACTAATATAAAAAAAATAATAATAATAATATAGGATGCTCAGAGAAATTTGCAGTACAATACAGTGTATATTATTTGAAATCAAATGAAATATAGCCATGTTCAAATTTGTATTATTAATCCAGCCCAGGTTATTGCTTCTGTGAATATATCTTTCTTATATTTTTAAGAAATATATTTTGACATTTAAAATCAAATAATATTAAAATTGGTTAAATATGAAATCCAAATATATAATTTTTCTCAATGATACTATCACTTCTACATAGTGAACAGAACACGAGTGTTAATATATAAAATCTGCATGTGTGTATGTGTGTATTCCACAGTGTTGTGTAAGGACAGATAATACCATGCTGTATTTCCAGCAGCAGCTGTAGACAGGAATATTAAAGATAAAAACATGGTGGGAATGTCATAGACAAAAAGTGTGTGTGTGTGTGTGTGTGTGTGTGTGTGTGTGTGTGTGTATGTGTGTGTGTGTGTGTGTGTGTATGTGTGTGTGTGTATGTGTGTGTGTGTGTGTGTTGTGTATAGTTTGTGCCAGTCTTGGTGAAAGCACGTTAGAGTAACGGTAAACATACGGTGGGTTGTGATGGAATGGGAACATCCATAACAGGAGTGGAAACTGGAGAGAGTGAGAGCAAAGGGTCCTGCTATCTTTCAAGCTTTAGCTAAATTGTGAGAGTGTGACAGAGTTACCATAAGTTCCTGATTACCTAAGAACAATATCAGTACTGCATTTTGACACCACTCAGAATTTCACAATGTTTTCATATGAAATAATTTTGCACATCCATCTCGGATACTACTGGGGATCCATCGGTCATGCCATATTGATCAAGACATGGGACCTCAGTGTGGAAAAAAACAACACCGGCCCCATATACAAGTTTCATTTTATGTGTATAATCAACTATTTATTTTCTGACACTGTTAGAACATTTATTCCGGAACTTTCCACCCACAGCACTCGACACAGTTTCACTTTGGTGTTAACCCATTATAGCTGCTGGGTCTAAGATTTCAGATTTTCACAATCTTTTGGAGAAAATTGTTATTGCAAATGTTATTATTATAATTTCAGTTTCAGTTCATTTTCAGCTTTAGTAACACTAAGTATTATGTCTAAATAGAAAAACTATCAATAGTGTAATAAAGGCTAAATCAGTTTAAGATGCAGTCAGTGCAGTTGAATATGATTCTTTGCTGAATTTCCTTTTTATTACAAATATTATAAAGTGTTATTGTGCATATCAGTGTGACTGAGTACCAGGTGAAAGAACAAAACCAATTGTAAGACCTGGTCACCTTTGGATGCTTCTGATATATACATTTATATGACCATATCTAACGAAATTTACCTAATTTTGTTCTCCAACCGGTCAAAAATGTAAGGCATGAGCCAGATAGTGAAAGCGTGCTAGTCAAAAAATATGTTACACACTGAGACGATGGCTTCAGATGACTCAGTCTCACCTAATACACTAAGTATATATGAGTATGAAATCCCATAATACAGGGAAACAACTCCTATTAGTCACGAGTTCTCTAGCTGAACAACCTCACAACTAATGATACAAATTCCACACCATTGCACGTAATCAGAGAGTAAACATCAGACAAATGTCTTACCTGTTCAAGAGCAAAGAACCTCATCTTCCCTCTTATAGTGTTATATTAACCCTCCTCCTTTCATGCCTGAAGTTCTTTCCCATATATGAGCTGTTGTATGATGCTTAGATAAATTTCCTACCAATTCTGATCCAACATTAATGATACAGAAATAAATATGAATTACTGTTATTAATATAGAATTGTCTGTGACGACTCACGACCACTCAGAAACATCACTTTTCAGCATTTTATTAGTTGGCTCAACGTAAGGCATAATTTTTACTTCACTGTACATATTCACTATAAAATTAGCATAGAGAATGATATGAATAGGAAATATGTGTAGTTACATGTGAGAGTGAGTGAGGTAAAGGGTTTAACATATTTGAAACTTTTACAATATAAATAGCATTTATTTTAGTTTCATGTCAATTCAAATAGAAAATCTATGCTTATTATGCTTGTTTGACTTGAGAGGTATAAGTTTGAACCCAATCGATACAAGTTAGATAGCTCATACATATAACAAATATTTAATAAATATGCAATTGTAGTAGAACTCCAACATAACTTTTTAGCTGATAATCATTTCCACTGTCAGCACAATAATAAAATGTATTAATAAAGCAAAAAAAACAACTGGCTATACTCTATATCACAGACATAATTTGAGAACGGTGATATTACGAACAGTTTGTTCAACACTTGTTTTTCATTGCCACCATGAACATGCTGTGCACTTCTAATAAATCTTACAATAACACTGTAACACAACCTTGGAGAGCAGGCAGGAGCCTCTTGCTGTCTTCTCACTGTTAGGCAGCTTCAACTTACTATCATCTACGAAACTGTACAGAAATACAGCTGTGCATTTAGACATGTGATGTGAATGTAAATGACTTATTGTATTTATATCACTAAACATAGTCATACGTCTTAATCTATTTACGACTTACATTGGTGGTGGGACTGGAGGCTTTTACTCCAACCAAGCCGGAGCCATGGTGATGGCAGAATTAAAAATACATAATGAGTAGTTAAAAAATGATGACAATTAACAATTCTTACATTATTAGGAATACCCATATCTATGTTTTTATGTGTTTTAGGTACATTGGTGCGCTGGGTGCACGGGTAATATGTGATAATGTACCAGGGCTGGTGAATAAGCAGCGACAGTTGTGTCAGAAGTATCCAGATGTAATGCAATCGATCAGCGAGGGAGGAAAGGAGTGGATCCGTGAGTGCCAGCACCAGTTCAGACACCACCGCTGGAACTGCAGCACAATCGAGCGTGACCATACTGTCTTTGGCAGGGTCATGCAACGCAGTGAGTTTCTCTGTTTGTGGGAATATTTTTCTAGAAACAGTGAGTGAGGTAGCACTTGTGCTGATAGCTAAATGAGATATACGGACCTGGAGATCTGCACCACCAAACTTGAATTTACCACATAATGGAGTGTTTTGGAAATGCGAGACAGTTGCTGTCTTCCAGCCAGTAAAATCCGTAAAACTCTTTTAAGTTTTTTTTTTTGCTGTTCCTGCAGCTGCCATTCAGCCTTCAATCCATTCAAGCTTCACATAATATATCCAGTCCCTGCTTATCTCAGCCAATCACATGTATCTGGTTCTCCTTTTGGGGGGATTTGTTTGCACTTTGAGAAAACCCAGGACCATATTTATGAAGTATCTCAATGCAAGTGCTCTGCCTTCAGATGAACTGCCTGCTTTTTAATATTCTCAGTATGATATGTAAGGTAAAAAACAAAAACTGTTTTGCACAGGGGCTTGATAAAGAGACTGATTTATGTGTGCAGTCTGGCTAATTACACATGATTTATAAACAATGACTGGATTGGAGAGGATTTTTCATGAGTTAAATGGTTTTTATAGCCATATAGTTTTGTGTCTAGAAAGTAAAACATGCCTTATACCTGCAGATTTATGTAAAATGAAACACAGATTATGAATGGTAAGATGTGTCGGAAAATGAAAAAAAAAAAAACCTCCACAACTCTAAAACTCTACAATAGGCAACCTGGATATTTGCTGAAAGACCTTTGGGTATGAAAGAACAAAAGACTAAATAAAAAGAACTAGTGCATCAACATGTATAAAGTATAAAAATACTTTATACCCCAACTCATTATAGCCCTTTAATACACAACAGAGAAAGTTGATGTTATATATTAGTTGGGGGTGAGATAGGCTTATAGTTATACAACACAGTTATAGCAGGCACCTGCGGAATATTAAGACTTATGAGGGAAAAAAAGTCAAAATGAGCCGAAATGCAAAACATCGACCATTTGAAGAAGTCAAGTAAAGAAACATACAATGGGGTTCAAACATCTGAGACTACTATTGAAAATGCTTCTATTTAGAATTTCATTTCTAACATTTTTATTACAAATGATAAAATTTGTTAAAGGTAGAAATATTTACATGAATTACAGAATTAGCATGAAGTATTTTTTGTGTGTCAAACCTGATGATCAGTGTCAGATCAAATCATTTGGCTTGTCTTATGAACACATGCTTTCAATTAATATTAACATTTCAATAAACAATGGAGGTGCCAGTGCTAATCATCTTTTGTTTACATAATTATTATTAATTAAAAACTGGTAATTAACAAAACGTTTTAGAATATCTTAAATTCCAGAATATAAAATAGGACAATTCAATATTTATGATGATTCTAGGTTGCTAATTTTTTATTATACTTAAAATTAGACAATAGTTTCAGTACTAACCATGTTACCTACTATGTTAATGTTAATCATTAAAAAAGCTGATTTGTTATATTCAATTGTGTCCAAACGTCTGAGACCACATTGCAAATCTGAATTTTAGTTATTAATAGAAAAAAACTACTTACATTTTTAGATTCTAGGAGGAAACACCATGCTCTTTAACTTCCATTGCCCTCCCACAACAGTGTAGAGAAATAAATGATTTATATTCTCCTATTTTCAGTTTAGCTAGATTAATCAGTGTGAGTGACTGGAAGCCAAACAATGGGGCTGTTCTCAGTGGGAGTAGGGGCCTGTTGGGAAAAGCAGCCTACCTCAGCTGACTTCCTTGGAAAAGCAGTGAGTGGGGTATCACAATGCCTGGCTTTAGACAGTTTATGTGAGTAGAGCGGAACCCATCCCGGAGAGATTACTCCTGCACTAATATTTAAAAGTAACACTTACACTATCTGCTGATGCATCCTTTCAGCTGTGTCAGGAGCAGATGAATAAGTTACCCGGGTGTGTGTGATATTGTTTGGGATTGCAAGGCTCTTTCTTAAACAAGATGGAGTGTGTGATTATAAGTTTGAGTGAGTGAGGTAGTGAGCCATTGTGTATGAGTGTGTGTGTGTGTTTGTCGTCATCTTCTCTAACAGCATCTATTTGTGCAGGCAGTCGAGAGGCCGCCTTTGTGTACGCAATTTCCTCGGCGGGTGTTGTGTATGCCATCACCCGCGCTTGCAGTCAGGGGGAACTAAGGACATGTAACTGTGACCCGCACAAGCGTGGCAAAGCAAGGGACGAAAGAGGCGAATTTGATTGGGGCGGCTGCAGCGACAATATTAACTATGGGATAAAGTTTGCTAAAGCCTTCATAGATGCCAAAGAACGGACAGTGAAGGATGCACGAGCACTTGTGAACCTTCATAACAATCGCTGTGGAAGAATGGTAAGCAGCAAGCAATCAGTAGGATATCTGATTTTTGTACTTTTTCTACTTCTGATTTGATCATGCTGTATAATCTCTACCCTTTCATTATATTCCATTATAACCAATCTTGTCTGATTTGGTGGCTATTTTCAAAACTGCCAACATTGGAATGGCCAAGGCTATTGATGACCCTAAAAAGGCTACTATGGAATCTCTTTTCTGATATTTTGCCACTAAACTGTTTTAAATTGCTTCAGATTAGCTAGAGAAGCAAATACTGTACAGTATTATGTCCATCAATAGTATTGTTCATTACAATACTTATTATTTTTAAAATGCCTCTGCTAACAAACACAAACAGGTGGCTAATAATGGGATATTCATCCAGTAGCCCACTGGACAAGTAAAATCTCTAGTGTTTTCGCTTCACTTCGTACCCGAATCTAGCTAACAAAAGACAGTGTGTGTAGTGCAGCAGGCAGTGGGGTTCAGAAACAGTACTGCATGCTGTAGTTACAGTTTTGTGTTGTACCACCATAAACCAATTTTTTTTTAAATGTACAGTACATCTCTTATAAATGTTTTGTTTTGCAAAGCTTAGTAATAAGTAGCGCCTCTGGCTATTGAACAAGTAACAGAAAACATTAGTAATTGCTAGTTCACTGGGCCTACTTGTCCAATGGGTAAATTTGAAAGAAAAAAATATATATAGCCTTTTATACAACCTAATTTCATCAAAAATGCAGATGAAATCGAAATAAAGAGAGCAATGTGGTTGGATTTTGTTTGATTACATACAAATAGAATTATAAGAAAAGATGCAAAAGCTAATATGTGTACACTGTAAGACACATTTATTCACTAGACCATCTAAACTTTAAGTCCCCATGTTTCTGTCTGTTTGTTCCAGTCAGTGAAACGTTTTATGAAGCTTGAGTGTAAGTGTCATGGTGTCAGTGGCTCCTGCACCTTAAGGACATGCTGGTTGGCGATGTCTGACTTCCGGAAGACCGGAGATTACCTTCGCAAAAAATACAATGGAGCCATTGAAGTCACCGTGAACCAAGATGGAGCAGGATTCACTGTGGCTCACAAGGACTTCCGAAATGCCACCAAAAATGATCTGGTGTACTTTGAGAACTCACCTGACTATTGCTTAATGGACAAAGCTGCAGGTATAGCAGTGACATAATGAGTGATGATACCGCGAATGTGCTAAACGTTAATGACATACTCAGAACTCATAGTTAGTGGATCAGAGAGGTGTTTCAGCACCATTGATTTTGTCACTAAAGGTGCCTAAAGCTAGTTTGATTGAGGGAATGTATGCATGAGAGAGTGTAAGGCAGATAGGATTTGTTGCTGACAGTAAGCCGATTCTCACACCTGCCCCATTCCTGGCCTCTGCCACAAATGCCCTGGGGCAACAAGGGAGTGAAAGGTTTTAAAAAGGTCATGAGAGGTGGAGCGTGATGTTTCTGCCCCGTTAATCCTTGACACTCTCGCACAGTGACCCTGCTGCCCGCAGGGAGTGCAGTTAGACACCCATATACAGCACACCTATACACCTATAAGCACACTTACTTAAGGGCTGTGGTAGCTTAGTAAATAATATTCTTTGCTAATATCTGGAGGGTTTGTGGATCAATTACCGGGCATGCTACAGAAGGTTTGAGTCTTATGATAACATAATAATTAACATTCCTAATGCATGCAATTATGTAAAAGATAGTACACAATAAAAATATTTTCATATCTTTGATGGGGTTTATCACATTTGCCCTGCACCACCAGGGCAGGGTTTGATTCCTGCCTCTGCTAGGAGATTGCACATTCTCCCTATGGTTTTGGGGTGTTCTCTGGGTTCTCTAGTTTCCTCCCACAGTCTATAGACGTATGTTGAAGCTGATTGGCATCTTTAATTGTCTGTAGTGTGTGAATTTGCACACTATGAATCTTGTGTGAATCTTTGCCTTGCAAAGATTAGGCACCCTGTCCAGAAAGTCGCCTGCCATGTGCCCCAAGTTCCAATAGGATGGGCTAAATGCCATAAATGTAAACGGGCTCCAGTTTCCCCACAACCCTGTATAAATAAATGGTACAGTTAATGGATGGATAGATGGATGGATGGTTATCCTTGACCAATGGCAAAGCCATTGATTTGTACTGTATTTATTGCGGGTAAAAAGAAATATTACTTGGAATTGCTGTTTTGATGTTACAATGAACAAGTCAAGTTCTTTCAAATTAAGTTCTTGTATTTTCATATTTTGACTAGACTTTTAGGTCACTGGTGGTCCAGCAGCAGGATCCTGAGCTCTAATCGCCACAGCCTGGGCTTGATTCCCAGAAAGGGAACCGACTCAGCAACTGAGAGGTTGCTCAAATCTAAATATGCAGATTGGATGATATGTTATGGCAACCTTAACCAGGGAGCAGCTTAAGGATGATACTATACTTTAAACTTTATTTTAAACTTTTTTTACTTATATACTTGCAAAACCCAAGCAAAACTAAACACTCTGTGTGATACACTATGTTTAAAGACTTATATAGTGAAAATATTTTACAAGAATCTTCATATTTTTCTATGTCCTGCACACCTATTTACTGTAGTTATTGCACATACTGTATAAGGCTGAAGCAGGATCATTCCAGCTATCAGGTTATTAAGTTCCACAGCATATACAACCCTTCCTTTCGTGGCTGTGACACAGTTTTCATCAATTGCTGAGTCATATAAACACAGCACCTGCATCAGGCAGGTGTGGAAGACACAGCATGAGCAGCAGTGTTGCAATGAACAGTATTGCATTACTGTCATGGCTAATGGCCACTGGGGCAATGGAGCATGACTCATATTGATGTGTGTGTTGCGTCTGGGTTGTGTTTGGTTTGGGTTTACCAGCTTAGTTATTTCAGTGGCTCAGTGACCTCCCCTATCCCACCTCCCCCTTACCATCCACCCTCCTGGTGGTATTTGGACGCCCTAGGATACAACAGGCTCATTTTTCAAAAGTCATTCCTTCTTCCTGCCAACACGGCTCTTGAGCTGATGGGAGCATGGCCGCAGGGAATGGGGAGACTCCAGTGGCACTGATTCTTTTAGCACAGGAGCTTCACTATCCAGCACCTGTTTAACCCCATAAACACAATGAATGCATGAGGCACACCCATCTGAGAGTCAGTGTAGAGGAAGAATTTAATAATGGCAACTCCACAACACTTAAATATCTTGATAACTAAGCAAAATCACATTGTATTACATAAAACTTGTGTTGTTTTGTTTTTCAGGTTCTTTGGGCACGGCTGGTCGCATCTGCAACAAATCATCTCGAGGGACAGATGGCTGTGAGGTGATGTGCTGTGGGCGGGGCTACGATACAACACGTGTGAAGCGCATCACCAAGTGTGAATGTAAGTTTAAATGGTGCTGCGCTGTCGAATGTAAAGACTGCGAAGAAGCTGTGGATATACACACATGCAAAGCTCCGAAACGAGCTGAGTGGCTGGACCAGACCTGAGACCTGGCCACGGTCTGTCTTCCCTCATCTTCCTCAAGATCTCCTGTGAACAATGGTAATCTGGGATATGATGTCCATCTTTCATGGCTCCTCTCCCTGATCCTTATTCCTTGTTGCATGGCTTTATTATAACTCTCTGTGAAAGCACTACAACTAAAAAAAACTGCATTTCCCATGAGCGCCTTGCACACTATGTCCAACCAGGCACATTACGCTGTCTCTCTCTTGCTCTTTATTTTATGGTATTGATGGGCAGAGGACAGTAAGAGTATAAGAATGAGCTGTGTTGCAACTGTGAACTTTTTTGTTGGTGGTTTTTATGAATTGTTTTATGTGAATTTGAAAGATATGTTGTTCCTCAAGTAGTGTTTTTGTGCTGCATTTAAAATGCTTTATAGACTTTATAAAAGAACTTTAAGCCTCACTATAATATCACTTACTTGCTATTGAGAACACAACTATGCCCTATGTATCAGTCATACCCCTATAACATTGTCTTGCTTTGACTGATAATGAATGTGAATGGAGGAAGCAGAGTAAAGAGAAGAAATGGCTTCAGCTTTGCACACTTTCCACTCACAAAGTGGCCAGATTTTGGACAGAAGACCTCAAAGGATTTTACAGAACTTTCTGAAAGATGAAGACAGAGGGAGCGATTGGGAGTTAAAAAAAAAGGTCTAAACTAAACATAAGCCTGCACTAAGAACACTATCTAACCAAAAATGTAAATATTAATGGATAAATTACAATAAAAGGAAACGCATAATTGTATGAGTATTATCACAATCTATGTGGTCCAAAGCATCCATTCAAACCCATGTCAGTTAAATGCTGATGTTTTGGCTTCTGTATACCTTCTGTATATTGCATTGATATTTAAACAAAAGTTCACATAAAAATATTAAATATTAAGCTGTTGTAAGCTGTGTTGTCGTAAACCCTATATGAATGATACATTCATAATGAATAATAATGTTAAAATTTAAAGAAACTGCTATTATGGGACAAAATAAGAACAAGTGATTGTAGTGTGTGTGTGTGTGTGTGTGTGTGTGTGTGTGTGTGTGTGTGTGTGTGTGTGTGTGTGTGTGTGTGCGTGTAAAGGTACCCTGTGTGTGTGTGTGTGTGTGTGTGTGTGTGTGTGTGTGTGTGTGTGTGTGTGTGTGTGCGTGTAAAGGTACCCTAAAAGAGAGAAAGAGTGAGTGAGTGAGAGAGAGAGAGAGAGAGAGAGAGAGAGAGAGAGAGAAAGAGAGAGAGAGGAACTCCTAGCAATCACTGTTTATGGACTATAGCAATAAAGATCAACACAGGGTATCTCTCAGGCCAGGGAAACTCCTGATTAACTAATATCCAGCCGATTATCTTAATAGCAGGACAGCAGGACATAGTGACAGCTATAAATGCTCCCTCACAGTAGGGCTTGTGTTTGCTTGTGTGTGTGTTTTTTTTTCACTTATTTCAAAGCCAAAGTTTATCAAAGCACATAGTGTCCAGCTATCCTTCCTGTCTTTCCTCCCTGTTATTAGATATAATGTGTTTTATTGGAAGAAAAGCCTTTAATGAAAGAGCCTTTACAGAAAATTACCTTAAATCTAATGTCTGGAAGGACAAGTTAATATAACTACATTTGATTAAAATAAAAACCTCATACATATCCCAGAACATGTGTATATTATTGTTTAAATGTTTTTGATATATTTGGCAAACCATGTGTAATTTTGGTACATTTGGTAAATCCTTGTGTAGACAGAGAGAACAAAATATTTTGGGTGTTTATTTAACATTATTTTCTGTTTATTTTGCCTTACATTGATTTTGTTACAGTATACCTTCACATTTAATTTTTATTAAAAAAAAATCTTTCTACTTGTACATAAAATCTAAAACTATTTTGTTACAAAATTGATATGGGATGCAAACTTTTGTATTCAGCTGTACAGTACATGAATATCACAGTACAATGCTTGATCTACCACGTTCATCATGATTCATAAAAAATATAATTGAAGACTAAGCTTTAGCACTGTCTCGTTTCCTGACCTTCAGCATTATTAGAGTCGCACTTGCGTGTGTGAGAAGTGTAGTCTACAGGAGCTGTTGATTTTCCTTCACGTAACACTTAAAAAATGAGGGAGCAGATGTATAGGTCTTTCACAGCAATGAGGTCACGGTTCCTCTGCCTGGAAGTGTTCATATGCTACATTAGCGAAGGAAGGGATTTTTTTGACTCTACCGCACAGGAGAGTTTACTCAGGATTGTGTACTGTACTTAAAGCCATCCATCTAAATTTCAGGAATACTTAGTTTTCCTAATTATATCATTTATCTTTCTTGTAGATGTAAATTTGGAGACCCAAACAGACATTGCAAATGCACAGCCACATTCATGCATGACTTAATAAGACATCAATGTTATGAGCATTAGTGTCACTGAAATTCAGTAACTATGAGTCAAACCACAAACCCTGGTGCGTTCTGCATTTGCACTGCTTCAGTACTTACAGGCCTGCTTTGCATCCTGCCATTACTGTGTGACTCAATGTGCTGGTGTTGGTTTGGTCTCATATGGCAACAATATGTTAGCAGACCTTCTAAAGACCAGTAACTGCTAAGCCTGGAATTCACTCAAGCTGATCCGGATGCTATGGGCCATTCTACCAGCTAATCACTGTCGTTACGTAATAAAGGGAAATTAGAAGCACTCTTAAAAGCTTGTAATGTGACCCTAGGGACAGGGCTTTGATGAAGGGCCGCGTGACTACACAAGGAGGGAGTTGGCAAGGCAATGAATCAAACGGAGGCAAAGATAGATAGATAGTGGGATAAAAGGAAAGAGAAAGACAGTGTTTACGTCACCAGCCAGAAAATAGGCAGCCTGGCATGTGGCACATGCTGACTGGCCAGTTTACCATATGCCCTCACTTTCCACATGATTAATGGAAAAAATCAGAGAGGCTGTGTCATGCACAGTGCATGAATCATTCATAGTCTTACAATTTAAGACAATTTGGGGAACTCATATTTGTCAGTTGAACTTATTGCTGAACCTGCCAAGTTCTGAACAAAGTCCAAACTACATTGAGTTTGAGCATTTTTTATATTTTGTTTGTTTCTTTGCAGGCTTGCTCCTTTTATCCGTTCGATCCATACTGTATACTCAACATTGAAATGGATACCTTTAATGTGTTTCACTCTCGATTAATATCAGAATCTCGGTACTTCACATTTCAACATGTGGTTAACTAAATATTAGTAAATTCCCAACTCAAGCTGTGTAATAATGAAGAAAGAAGTAATTTCCTGTTCTATCAATATACCAATATACCACATACCAACATTAACGGAATACAATTGTGTTTTGGCAATTTAAAGGATAAAAAAACATTGCACTTGGCACCAAAAACACCAATTCCCAGCAATACGCCTGCTCATGGCATGCCACTTCAGCCAACACCCGGACAGTTTTTAAGTCTTTCAAATCCACAGAATCTAGTTGATTCCTCCTCTGAAACGAATCCCAAATTCATTGTCATTGTTTGTCAGAATACGTTGTTCCTTCTGTTAATCATTTGTCTTGCAAAACTGCCTTGTTTTTAGCAGAAAGGAAACTATTTGTACTAGCATTGAGACATTAAGATTTTTGCTCTGCAGTTTTGCATCTTTCAGTGCTGCCAGCATTACTATGTGGTGGTTTGATTTCAGATACTGTATACAGCCACAGTGCTGGAGCTGACAGCAAATCCTATAAATGATACAGCATTGCCCAAACTCTTCTGTCATCACCAACACACAGATGGACAGAGGACCTGATATTCCGTGATTCACACTGGATTGTTATTAGTTAATTATGGACCAGGAGACGGTTAGTAAAACTTGACTTAAAGTAACCTGATGCAGCCTCATGAGTCTTTGTAGTTTCTCAGTCATCCAGGTCTCTTACTGATTTGGTAGCAGTTAGTCTTGTCAATGAGACATGTACTAAAATCTTCAATGTGGTGATTCACTGTACAGCTTTAATTTCACATATCATCATATATCCTTATCAGGATATTAAAAGTGAACTGTGTTAGTGTAAAGTATTAAGACTGAATTAGGCTTCCATACTCTGCTCAGAATAAATTGTTCAATTTAAAAAACATAAACAGTCACAGATGCATTCTCATGCAAGTCCACCTACTGACATGTCTTGGGAGATATCAAGGAGATTAACTGGAAAAATATCTACATAGAGAAAAACCTGAGCAAACTGGGGAGCTTAGAGTTGTCTCCAGTAACAATGTTATACCCTGTTTATCACCATTTGTTGTTACCTAATTACCTAAAAGTGTTGCACTTTTGCATAGATGTACTTTAGGACTGTGGGTCGTTTTGACATGAACTAACATATTTACACACAAACCTGCTCGTAGGAGGATACCCAAAGAAGGATTTTCATTTGCATATTTTCATAAGTATGTGTTTTTCTTACAAATTAGAAGACAAATATCAGTGATATCAGACAGCAACAGATTTGATTCATGTAAAGAAATACTGCGCTCTGCAGCAAGATGAGATGGAATCTAGGAGCAGGCTGTCTCAGAACAGGGCAGGTATGTTCTGGTACGCATCCCACCAGATTTGGGGTTAGGAGTGAATGATGCAAAATGAGCTACATATTCTACTGGTGTAGTAAACTTAAAGGAAGTTTATTTGTAGACCATATGAGTAATGTAAAAAATTGAGTGGAGTAACTACTAAGTATATTATCGCATTGCAACTCAATTATATATCTTGCACTACACACAAAAAATGTAATATTCTATCTAAACCACAGTTTAGTTGGTTCGAACAATGAGGGGTATTTGGATAGCGGTTCTTTGCTTCATTAATGGGTTCTACTTGGAAGCTGTTATGGAAAAGACACATCTTTAAATGTCTTCCATTATGCAATTGACACTATTTATAAAAATGCTTCAAATCATTTTATAATATGATCATCTATCTCAGCTAAATAAAATTCTACATTGAACCTTGGTACGTTGGTAAGCCAAAGGTCCAAAGATTTTATCTCTATTTAAAACTATTTTTTAAAAGACTGGAGGCAGAACGTGGACATGAACTTTTAGCCTGGAATGCTAATTATGTATGCAAATGGTGTTCTATAAATCCCAGCTAAATACGAGGGACAATGATGATCAACAGGATAATCTTTTGTTTGCATGTGAATGCATACAGAGACTTAGTAAAGTCATTAGTCAGGCATAAATAAGGAATCCTGTCAGTTCAAGGTTCATAGTGCGAGCACTATATACATAACTAATGATCATAACTAGTATTTTACCCACAAGACAGTGAGAAGAACATATTCCATCACTTTCAAACAGGTAACAAGATTATTTGTTTATTAGAACTTAAGGGAAAAGGTCACAGAGACAGAAATCAGGTACGTAAGCACAGGTAATATCAACCATCCTGGAATAGCACTTCACTAAATTATGTCAATAGAGAAAAGGTACACTTTATAGAGACCATGTCATAGTAAGGGTCATGCATCCATATACAGTATAGGTCATGGTGTTAACACCTGTACAGTGATACCTCGAGATACGAGTTTAATTTGTTCCGTGACCTTGCTTGTATCTCAAATTGTTCGTATCTCAAAACAATTTTCCCCGTTTAAATGAATTGAAATCCCATTAATCCGTTCCAGCTCGCAAAATTCCACTCCAGTTGTTTTGTTTGTGTTTTGAATATGAAAAATGTACAGTACCTGTATTTATAAATGACAAATGCTGTATAAAAACATACAGTAATAAAAGAGAATGTTAAAAAAATAAACTGGTTTTACTTTACGGAAGATGCGCACGGAGGTTGAGGGAGGAGTAAACAGGCGGAGGAGTTAGGAGGAATTACACTTTCACTTTCATTCACTTACTCGCTACTGTACACTCTTAATGCTACTTTACACTTAAATGGAACTTAACTAAACTTCACTAAAATTAACGAACTTAAATCAAGCATCGCGTTAGTTCTGGCAGGCCACGTCGTCAAGCGTGCATCAGCTGTTAATCAGCTGTCCACGACGCACCAATCCGGTTACTACATCCATATTACCCGACAATTTAAATTCCCATTCATTGAACCGCTTTCTAGCGCTTCGCTGCTGCCACATTTAAACTCCCTCCTCCAACCCCGACTCCACCATGCCGGAACCTGTGTTCGTTGTACCAGTTTACGTCATAAATCTCCACATATTTTTCTCTCTCTCTCCCTCTCTCTCTCTAATTATTTAATTATTTATGTATCCATTCATTCATTTATTACTTTCCAAAAACCCGTAAGCGAGCAAATCTAATACTATGCATGATTAGTGGTTCTGTTATATGGGGGGTTTATTCTATTTTCTAGTCGCTGCTCTCCACGCTCTGTACATGCCCAGAACAGAACCATACCGCCAACACTAACTGTATGCGTATCATCTAATAAATTCTCTTTTGACAAAGTGGTCCTGACAGAACTGAAATTCTCTTAACTTAACTGAACTTAATTGCTACAATTTCTGTTTTCTTTACATTAATTTTGCTTAATTTTCTTCATCGCTTTTCTCTTCACTAGTTTTTGCCTTTTCTGTCACTCTTTCCTCACTAACATTTGCCGGTCGTTTTAATAAAAACCTGTCCATTCGACATATCAGATGCGGTGTAGTCGCACAAGTTTAATTTTTTTAACGGATCCAGCGCTTAAAACGGATCCGAAAATTACGGATCCGCAGATGGTCGGCACCTCACGCAGCGCCTTTGGCGACTCTCCATAGGAAATTAATGACTTCTGGTTTATCGGCCGTCGTTTGTCGTGTGCAGTGGAAAGGTGGCTTTAACCGAGTGAGACGCAGGAAGCTGAGGCGGGGAAACAGAGCACACGTGGTTGTTGGGGATCTTTGTTTCGCCGGCGGCGGCTCGGATGCTCATATCTCAAAAATTTGCTCGTATATCAAGACAAAAATTTGGTCGAATCACAGCTCGTATCTCAAAAAATTCGTATGTCAAAGCATTCGTATCTCGAGGCATCATTGTAGTTAGACAAAGGAACTTATGTCTATTTTTAGGAGAAACCTTTCACATTGCAGTACAGTGAAATTCTTTCTTCGCATTTCTTTGGAAGTTGGGGACAGAGTGCAAAGGATGCAGTATGACCAAGTGATTGGCTAAGTGCCTTGCTCAGGGGCCCAAAAGTTGCGTCGGCTTGAACCCGAACCTTAACCACTTGATCTACCATTGCCCCACCTGAGGATACCCCTTTCTAGTGTAAATAGTAGTGTAGATCATGTATCAGGCATAGCAAGAAATATTTGCAAATTCATATTCATGAATCTCTCAAGGTCAGTCAAATTAGACACAAAATTCTGTGACCTTAAACGTCCATCTAGGGGCATACAACGACCATGTACTAGTGTCCATCTGTGATTCCCAAAACCATTCCCTGATCTGGGCAACCAATTCCTGATGTTCAACCTTAATAGTGCATCTGCTGCACCTTTGTGCAGCTCTAGTAAATAAATTGCCCTTAGTGAGCATGACTGTGGATGGACCCAGTTTAAGATTTATATAGCCATCACCATCACAACTTGTAATGAACCTACATATGGAAATGTCTCAGAACTGGTGAAAAACTAAGGACAACTTGGAGATCAGAATAAGAAAGAACAAGCAAAATAAGCAAGTTTACCATCATCTACCTGTAGTCATGTGGTTGCATGGTTTGAATTAAAGCCTTAGCAAATAAAACGGATGTTTTTTATGAACCAGATCCCACTCAAATCTGAACAAGGAAGTTCAGTGGGACTTAACTGTAACTTGTGCACACAATATCCAAGTTAGACACTGTGTCTTTTAAGTTTGATGCCAAGGCAGTGAGCACATAGCTGGTGCCTGTCTTTGAATTCCAAGAGATTCAGACACCACATGTTGCATGGGTCCTTAACCATCCAAGGGAAATTAGTGAACAAGTGTAGTGGGAAAGCTAAATCTAGACTCAGATCTCCATGCTAATGGAAATCGTACTAATTTACCTGTACATGGTATCAACTGCTCTCTAGTCAGTTAATAGTGGATGTTTTGAAATACCGAGAGAAGTGTTCTGGGAGGAATCAACCAGTGACAGAGAATGAAAGGTAAGTGGTGCATTATGAAGCGGTAATGGAAAAACTACATAGCACAAATATGTAGTACGATGAGACTAACCCCCGCTTCGGATGACATGTTGCCTGTACTGTAGCTCTATCCATAATCACAAGCAACATCATATGGTGTATATGTGGACAGACATATGTAAAAGGTGAGAAGAAGAAGGGGAAATATGACTTGCATTTTAATTTAAATACTAAATAATTATGGGAGTTTGCTGTAAAAGTATATAACTATAAACCTGTATTAAGCTCTGAAGGAAAGTCCGGAGTTTGCTAGTGTCATTTGTATAAATTTGCATTCCTGAGTCCAGTCTACCTAAAGCCTACCTAAAAAACTTAAACAGTTCCAAGAGTTTGTGGAGGAGTGGGGTGGAACAATATGTTGTCTGACTGAACTAGACTATGTAGGACACTAAGACTGACGGGGTATAATGATGCAGCCTCAGGGAAGAGGGTGGACATGAAGAAACTCGCACACTGCTGGTTAAAAGAGGGGAGGGGAGAGGAGAGGATAGGAGAGGAGAGGAGAAGAAAGGAAAGAAAAGGAAAGGAAAGGAGAAGAGAAGAGGGAGAGAATAGACAACATCAGGAAATATTAGAGAAAATTATCTGGTTGTGGATTGCGAAAAAAGGAATCAGAGAGAGAGAGACAGAGCAAGACCAGTATAGAGTTACTGAGCAGCCTCACGGGCACATTTATCAGCACTCATGATCTTAATCTAGGCAGGAAGAACCACTCTTCAAAACACACACACACACACACACACACACACACACACACAGACAGACAAACCAGCATTAACACATGAACACACACATACACACACACATGCACATTTGGTTACCAATCAAGCCTTGCTAAACTGATTATGACCATAAAAACACACACACACACAAACACACACAAACACCCAGGTCATTTGTGAAGAGTCACACATTCATTCATTCACACACACACACACACACACACACACACACACACACACACACACACACACACCCTGAGGCTGCAGATATCTGTATCATTGACCTACCACTGTGTGTGACACCAGCCAATCATTCAAATCACCAGCCTCTCTCAAAGCGCTGCCACATGTCTCTCAGTCCCATCTCTTACTTTCTTCCCTCCCTCTCGTTCACCTCACCTTTAACATTCTCTTCCTTTATCTCTTTCTTTCCCTTGCTTTCGTTTCACTTCATCCATCTCTCCTTTGACCCCTTTCTACTCATTAACTCTGCTCTGTCCCTACACTTTCCGTTCTATCTGTCTCTCTCTCTTACTATGCACTGTTTCTCAGGGTTAATTGCTGGATGGTGGCTTCTCTTTGTGTGTGTGTATTTGTGTGTGTTTATGTTTGGTTTGGAGTGTCACTGCCAGTATTGATGCTGCCCTGAAGCAGTGCTGAGATCGTCTTTAGGATTTCTAAATGACGCTGAGGTTGAAAAGGTCAGATGGATTCATTATATCACTAGCATTTTGCCCACACACATAAACACACACATACACACACACTCACACCCCAGAGGTAAAAACACAATGCCTAGACTGGGAATGTAGACATAGATTAGACATACACACAGTTCACCCAAGAACCGACATTCCTTTCTTACTTGTGTCTCAATGGCTGCAAGTCTGCATATTTTGTCAAATATTAAACATATCCATTTATCTCTCTCTCCATCCTTATTTTCATCAGTGGCATAACATGGCAAATCATTGCTTGTTTGCAAATTCTCAAAACAATTTATAAGTACATTTAATGTTATGGAACATACATGAAATATGTTAGTATCTGTTAATATTTAAAAACAAAACAAAACAAACCAAGAATCGTGAAAATGTCACATCTGAACACAAAGCATCATCTGTCCACATAGCACGGATATCTGAGACTACAGAATTACATATTACATTTTTATTTGTGTTAAATCACACCATGCTTCTAGAATTAGTTTATTATTGACCTTAGATTATATGTCGTGTTCTCTAAACAAGTCTCACTGAATGACTATGACAAAGAAATCAATAGTTTATCAGTGCGTTAATGCTTTTGAATTACAGCCGGCATCACAGAACCATGAGGTTATAGACAAAAATCAGACTCAGAAAATTTAAAAACAAACAGCTATGCTAAAATAAGAAAAGGATGTTTTCTGTCAAAGCCAACAAAAACAATTCAACACGAGCTTTAGAAAATCCCAGCCAGGCAGTGGACCAGAATCAGCCATTGTTAAATCAGGCTAGTTAATATCTGTGATGAACGATCAACTAATGTACCGTTATGTTACGTAGTAATGTAAACAACAGTGTAATGTATTGACGTGTCATTGCTAACAGGTGTTCAACAGACATTTTAATTATCTTATTTTTTCCATGTCCAAATTCAGAACTCTCTGAATTCCTGGTTTTAATAGAAACATACTAATATGATTAGCTAAGTTTGGCGACCTACTTTTTCTAAATCTAACGACTCAGACTTACAACACAGACATGCCAATTGGCCGTACATAAAATGTCTGATTGCATAATATACTCAACAGTCAGCGAAGCAGCCAGTTCTCATCTGAAATTATGTTGTTTTTCTACAAAATTGTTCCACCCATTACAAATAAGACATGATTGGTTGATTTCCTTGTCACTTGTTAAGCATTTTGGCTGGTAATTGGACATTTACAGCATTTTGTCCAGCTAAATTTCTTATAAATAGGTGAGCAAAATTGGCTACATCAACCACGAAACCAGGAAACAATCCCTTATTGAAAATCTCTTTTTTAATTTCCTATATTGTATCAACATATTTTTTCTTTCATTTTTTAGATGAGATTAAATATAACAAGCCAGGATTTTTAAATAAAATCCCAGCAATTCCAAGCTGCCACTATTGGGCCCTTGAGCAAGGCCTTTAACGATCTCTGCTCCAGAGGCACTGTATTATAGTTGACAATGCGCTCTGGCCCCAAATTCCAAAGATGGAATATGCAAAAAATTTCACTGTGCTGTAATGTATACATGACCAAATAAAGGCTTTTATTCTATTAAAGATAAATCAAAAATGAGATTACTGTTGCACTGAAAAAAAAAAACACTTATTCACAATTGATAATATCTTGAAACGAGTCAGATTTATCACCTATTTCATATTCTAAAATTAACTTCATTTTTATTATAAGATTATTAAACTCAATTGTGGGCATATTTTACTATTTTTAAGAATTTTTAAATTCTCTTGGCAGTTTATTTTACTTCTTTGTAGAAATGAATCACTAAAATTACAAAAATAATTTTCGATCAGTCAATAGATCAGCAAAAGTAAAGCTTAATAATCTTAGATTTTGTTTCTTGTAATGATTTAATAGGAAATATTAGATCATTTGGACTATGTTCATTGTTATATGTTAAACATGTTGGGTTGATAGAGTGGTAATGATAGTTCCAAGAAATCCTAATCCAAAAGTCATCCATCCATTCAGTCACTCTATCCGTCTACTCTATACCTCTTCGCTAAGTCTCTTTTGCCAGCTATTGCTGTTAGTACTACGGAAAACTTATTGCTGTTAATGCTATTGCGAGCATTTAAGCAGTTTGTCTTTTTTGTTAAAAATTTTATGACTCTACCCCCAAAATGCCCCAATAAACCAAGATTTTTTGGCTACCCTTAGTAATAATGGTAATAATGCTTTCCTGAATCCTAATTTCCGACTCAATACATTAAATAAAATATTGCAGGCTCTTTCCTTCGAACAATCCTAATTCATAGCAGCACTTAGGATTTATCCATTCAGCTAAATAAAGGTAATGGAGAATAACATTGCACTGGTGCTGATGATGTGATACTAACTAATGTTTTCCGTCTATGGGAATATAATATATAGTATACTCAAATCTGGGTGTGTAAGGGGTACCGTTAATTTATAATATACAGTGACGTACATACTGAGGGTGAGGGTGTGTCTCATTATAATGAGACATTATAATGTAAGCCTGCAGATTTATAGTTTAACTGCTGTTTATGTGAAAGCACGGGCGTGACCAGTGAACACAACAAAAAGTCCATTACTACACCTCCACACAGAAACAAATATACATTTCCACAGCATATACACAAATTAAACCCATCTGAGTCAGAGGACCACAGAGGATGATGAGTTTGTCCTGTCCTGTCCATTCCGATTCACTCTGAATAAAACATTCCAGCACAAGGTGCTCTGAGTCAAACTGCGTCAAAACTCCCCTTTCCAAACCACAACTGCCATAACATTAGCTCATGCACAGCCCATAAATAACACGCAATGCATCATTTAGATCAAGTGTAGCGTATGCATGTGTGTGACAATGGATTTGTGTAAACAACAATGCTTTGATAAGAGCGAGTGTGATAAGCGACATGCATGGCAATGTTTTGATAAGTATATGTTTTTTACTTTCATTCTTGTTTATGTATGTGCTGCCTCCAGGCCTCGGGGTCAAATGCACAACATTCCAGCTCTGTGCAAAGGTGTGACTGAGTGAGCCAGAGACAGGAGATCAAGACACACAGGAATAAGTGAGAAAGGAAAAAAGAGAGCTTTAATGACAATTAATGCATTAATGAAGCAGTATTGTGGAACAGACAGTGCCGTGCAAGGATGTGGCAGGTGGTTTTAAAATCTTTTAGTGAATCTGAGATGAAATTCACGGTGACACAAACAACATTTACTAGAAATGGTGGGTAAATTCCAATGGGAATTCCAGGGGTGAATAGATCAGGATGGATACAGCAGGCAGCAAGAGATGGAGGAGGAGGAGGCACTCAGGGTCATTATACTCTCTCTCTCTCTCTCTCTCTCTCTCTCTCTCTCTCTCTCTCTTTCTGTCCATCTCTCTCTCTCTCTCTCTCTCTCTCTCTCTTTCTCTCTCTCTCTCTCACACACACACACACACACACACACACGCACACACACAGGTTTACAAATTCATGGTTCCTGCAAAAGGACATATGTCATAGAAAGTCTTTACTATGCATAAGTATTAAATGAGTTGTTTCCAGTTGTAGTTAACTGTTGTATAACAAATGCATGTCTATGTAATTGTATGGACCAAGACATGTAAATGCATGTAAATGCATGACAGGGCAAACCGTTAAGCAGAAGGAATCCCACCGTCCCAAAATATCTCAGTGAATGTTGATTGCAAACTTGTTAGTGTTATAACAACTCTCAGAATCAAGGTAGCTAATTGTATGTCTAATAGTTGAGTACAATGAATAATATTTAAATATATAAAGATGCATAAAGGTACAAAATATGTGCCTCCAGACCCAAGGAACAGTTTTACCTTTATCTTTAAGATACATTATATTGTATGATAAAATTGTCATGTTTTCCCATAATTTTGATATATTTATGGGTATTTAATTCGAACTGTAGGTTTGTAATCGAGGGTGCCTGCACGCTCCGTCTGTATTAGGTGTCATAAATCAGAGCTGTGATTCTCACACAGACCTAAAGTACCTGTACATATACACATACACACACATACATAGACACACGCACACACATACACCAATCCAACACACACTCCCACATGACCTGAGTTATGTTTCTGCTGAAACAGTTCCTCACTAAGATCGTTAACAGACATTTAGGGCCAGACATTTATCTACAGTCATCGAGTTCAACCTTATAATTCATAATTCTCATTTTACTCCTAATATGGAGTTCCTACATCCTGCTGCTAATCTCTGACTCAGCTTTAGCATGAACACAGCTTATTTTATGATTTCCATGACTAACAATTTCTGTGTCACACCTCTGCTACACACATATTCTCATACATGCACAAAAAAATCTGACATTTCCTTCATCATCATCATCATCATCATCGCCATCGCCATCGCCATCGTCATCATCATCCTAAAGCTGATTATTCCACATCCTGTGCACGGGTCCATATGACTCTACAAACAGGCACAACCAGGGATTCCAAAACAATGCTTTCCTCTGTATTTTTTAAACTTGTTTAAACTTCTGCAGATATTTAACCATAAACAAATGTTTAATGTGTTTACAGAGTCACATTTTCTACCTTTTAACCGCTGCTGTGGGGAGAAACACAACAGTAAGAGGAAAAATTCAAAAGATACTGACATACATACATACATAATATGTAATAATTAATAATGTAACAAATATATTCATATTCAATTAAATATATTCATATTCAATTAAATATATTCATATTCAATTACATCTCTACTACATACAGTATATTGTCTGAATGCCTAAAATTATGACAACATTTTATAAGATAAATAGCAATCAAACCAAGAATATAAATATAGTTTGTTGGTGTGTATGTTGAAAATGTTTTTTGTATGTATCCCATGAATCTGTGTGGTGTGATTTCCTGAGTGAGACTGTAAAACACTGGGTGAAAAGGAGAGTGAGTGGGAGAAGGAATTTAGAGAAAAACGGCATGTTTGAAAGGCTCGGTAAACATTTCAATAAACACCCGTCCACTCCACTGAAGAAAACACCACAGGAATCATGTAGCACAACACTGAGACAGCAGCACAACTTAAGCATGATAGACTGCTACTTCTGTCTTCCCTTCCCTGACATTAGGTATTCAAATTTAACCATTAAATGCCGGGTCACTGATAAGTCATTGCAATTAAATGTTTTGTGAGATAATTCCAGCTTCAGCAGCTCTCAGTAAATATCTGTTCAGAGGTAAAACTCCGGTTTCTTTTGCGCCTGATGTTCCAGTAAAATATCATAAAATTATGATATACTTTAAAACATTCCCAAAGTGTGCTACTATATACAATATACAGTGCTACAGTACTGTATATGATATGCATACCTCTATTCTTAAAATTATTTGTAACTAAACATTTGATAGAATTGAGTTTATTTTAAATAACACCTTACGTCTCATAAATTAGCCGTACACATAATGACTGTGGTTTAATGTAAACTACACAGTGGCATAAATGCACATAGAGTATGTGTACTGAATTTTGCAGGACGTACAAAATGATTAGTTGAACATCTAGTCTCACCCTATTACATGAATTATAAAACGTGATTGTTTTCTTTCTGAGACACTTGAAGACACCTAGATACCATTTTGAAGGCTATTCTTCAATCTGGAATGTGATCTGTGTAATTTAAGCTCATGATTGCCCAACCTCTCAGACTGAGCTGATACACTGGCTTTGAAAATATTTATTCTGACTTTGCAGGGCATAGTTTCTTGTGTCAGTTTATTATGTATACAGCCCTTTTCAACTAATCTAAATTTAGTAATATTGTCAGTAAGCTATTTTTCCAATAGATTTTAAAATGATTGATATATATGTTCTGTGAGTATACCGTGTTCTGAGTTAAACCAGTAGAACAGAACAGTTTATATATTCGAAAGTAGGATTCATTGCTATATTGCACATAGTAATATCATTGTTATTAAAGTATCCCAGGGATTTTTGCACCAATCTGTCATGTCAGTATCCATCCATCCATTTGCTGTAACGTATATCCTACACAGGAGTCATGTGAAACCTGGAGTGTATCCCAGGGGACACTCTGAATAGGTTGTCAACTCATCACAGGGCACAATCACACACACTCCATGGATAATTTGCAAACACCAGCTAGCATACAACACATGTCTTTGACCTAGAGGAGGAACCAGACTAAGTAAAGGGAGAACATGTAAACTCCACACACATATTATAGAGGTGTGAATCAAACCCACAATCCTCGAGGTGAACGGCAGGCATGCTATCCACAAATTTATTGTGACTCATGTCATGTCAGTATTTTTTCCCCTGAAAACTGAAAATATTAAGCTGTACCTTATCATTTCAAAATAAGGAGAAGAAATAACCCACCAAAACACTCCAACCAAAGCCAATATGAAACTAAACATTGTCTGAGTTGAAAATGCAAAGCAAAGAAATATAAATTATGTTTAATAGGACTTGAGCACAGGTATAGTCTGCACTCATGTTAAGGTCATGTGACTTATTGAACTCCAACATCTACATCCCCAACAATGAGCACTTATAATAAAGGACAACATATATACTGTATATATGCTGAAACTTTTTTATTTCAGCATCCTCCAGCAACGTAATTTATAAGAGATAGATTCAAAATCCCAATCAGACCAAATGTACTTTTTTGTAAATATTCTTCTGTATAGTGGTGTATAAATAAATTAATAATTTATTGTAGTACAGATAATACTAGATTGCTTTAGTTATCTATCTATAATCTATAATCTTATAATCTATAAGTATATATGTATCTATAATTGTATAATCTTATAATCTCTCAATTTACAATTTAGAAAACTCTCACATTCAGGTAATTCAGAAACCAGGTATTTCAATAACAGCAAAACATACACTAAATTCATTTCCAATTACTGTACAATGCGCTATTTACACCTCTCCCTTGTTATGTCTTATTCGACTTCTGCTCTGCTGCAGTTATTTAGCCATAAACAGACCTTTAATGTGTTTTGCTCTTTCACCTCCATTCTGCTGACTTATGTGCTTGGCCCATTTGCTATATATTTATGTTGCCTCTTCCCAAGTAACAAAATTCAAAGAGAGACAAAGAGTTTTAGGGTTTGGTGTTGTAGTGTTGTCCTTTCCAGTATCTATCTATGTTCTTGTTTATGTTAATTCTTAGACAATTCATTGCCCAAGAGTGTGTGTTTGAGAGAGAGTGAGAGTGAGACAGAGGTCATTGTCTTGAGGAAACACTTCAGTACTCTTCTTCCAGACCACCATGTCATGCACCAAGCACTGCATTCCAGTTCAGACTGAATTACATTACATTTGCCAAGTCTAAATCACACATGAGTGTGTAGCATCCATCGCACGCACTTCTGAGGGAGAGTGTGCTGAACAGCGTGCAGCTTTCTGATGATCTCAGAGCTGGGGCTTTGCTGGGAAAATTATAAAAAGGAAGATTTCGCATCCTGCCGAAAGACTGTGGAACAGATGTGAGTATGAATATGAGTAGGTATGAAATATTATATGGTGATAAACCATGAATTCTGGCAAAGTCAGGACAGTATCAAAGTTTCGTTCTGTTTCGTTGGTAGCCAGTCATGTGACCCTGAGTGATCTCATGCCCTGCTACAAGAGCAACCGGTTTCAGATAGTTGGAGATTGTTATTTCACACATTCTGATGCTTTTCTAGTGATGGCTGGATGACCTGAACATTAAACTGGTGCTTCAGTCTTAGTGCACATATGTGTGTGGATTTGTGTTGAATTACTTATACGTTTTATCTTTGTATGGATTGAAACTCATGTAGCACAGTTAAACCTTAAAGAAAGGTTCACCTTAAAACCATAAATGGTTCTAGGAGCTGTACACAGACTGCTTTGTAAGCTAAGATCCAGCAATTCAATGAACCAAAGGTTGGAATAAGTCATTGTTTTTCAAGTAACAAGTAAGTATCTTGACATTTAAGCCCTGAGTCAAGTCCAGATACACACTCTGGAGTCAGAAAGAGGAAATGGATGCAGGTTACTATGAAAGGAATAAAATGTAGGGATTATTAGTTAAGTGACCTTTTCATTCCAGATAACAAGAACTCATCATTTACACTGTCATCAAGGTTTGCATAGAATTTGAGATAAGGCTGCACCCCTACATATATGTGTGTGTGTGTGTGTGTGTGTGTGTGTGTGTGTGTGTGTGTGTGTGTGTGTGTGTGTGTGTGTGTGTGTGTGTGTGTGTGCGTGTGTGGGTGGGTGTGTGTGTGTTTACCTGCACAAACCTATAATTTTTTTCTACATCAGTCTGCACATCAGTCTTCATACACCTGTTCAGCTCCTTCGCATTCATCTGAACCGCAGCTTGCACACACACACAAGCCTATTAATGACACCTTATTCATTTTAATGAAAAATATTATATGACTTTATCACAGGCCATATTACAGTATCACTATAAATTACAGGTGATTGCTTTACACAGGAAGGTTAACTTCCCCTTAAAATGTAATTAAAATGTGGAAATGAAATGTAGTGTTTGAAGAGTTAAACAGTCAATAATCACGAATCAATAACCAAATATCTCACTTCACTATCACGCTGTTCTTTGAACTCACTTTTTTTATTAAACAGCTGTCTGTGTGAAGTTTTCATTGGAAGCCCCAACACAGAGATAATACATACAGAAGAATGCCAGTGCTTCAATTAGAATTACATGTTCATGTACTTGTTGTCATGACACAACAGTGTGTTCTTCTTTGTACTTCTCTCTAACTAGGATGCTTGGTAGATCTCTCAAAGGGGCACAACCTCATAATGATCTGCCAATCACACAAATGAAATATACAGGGAGACAGTGGTGGCTCAAGTGGTTAAGGCACTGGGTTGTTGATCGGAACATTGTGGTTCAAGCCCAAGCTCTGCCATCTGCCACTGTTGGGCAATTGAGCAAGACCCTTGACCCTCCCTGCTCCAGGGGTGCTGTATCATGGCTGTCCCTGTGCACTGATCCCAGGTCATACTAATGCCCAAGTTTTTAATTCATGGTCAGATGAGTATGTACTTTTCTCTGACTTTAGACAGAAAATAAATGTTTTTATAATGAAAACCTATCTTATCAAAATTTAAGGTAAATAGAAGGTTTTAGATTTGTTTAACATTTAAGCAAATTAGAGATACTGATGTTAACTGTGTTGTATTAAAGGTCAGATTTTCCTCATGTTTAATCTCTTCTGTTGAAACATGTGTTCAGACCACACTCTGGTGGATTTGATCTAAAATGGATCATAAGGTTTTGTTTTTGTAAACTTTTGTATCATTGCCAGATCGAGTCCACATTGTCATTAAAGCAATATATTTGCCAAATACAGGAAATGATCCTATCCTACCAGAAAAGATTTGACAAAATCCTTTAAGCACTTTCAGTCTACTGTCAGTCATAAAACTAAAGAAGGTGGGCTCTGATTTATACACTCAAGCCTGAAAATGCAGGTCTTGTTAAGCTTGAGTGACCAGAAGCCTTTAAAGCTGACCATCTGCTTCATGTCACATACTCTACCCTTACATCTTATTAATCTCCTAGTAGCCAAAGAAAGTCCTTCATCTCTTTTTCTTATTGTCAATTTGCTTGAGCTGGAACCCACTACAGTCCATACCTGCTCCACCTGCTCCTATGTTATTCATTCTGTCTTCTATCCACATGTCATTCTTCTTCAAGAAATGACAGAGAAATAATTTTTCTTTCCAGTGAAGTCCTGCTCCCTTCTCCCACTCTCATTTTCTATCCTTGGGAGGGGAACGAGCTCGTAAACACTCGTATACAAGAAGAGAGCTCATAAACAGCAAAGGAACATTATCAAGCTGAACAGAGCCAAGAGTAGGAAGCCATCAAAGCTTGTGCGAGAGAGGAGCACTTCAACCCAGTCGGTCATCTTTTAAAAGAGCCAGAATAAATACACACACACACACACACACAGACACACACACATGGAGCAGCATGAGTCTGGAGCACTCTTAATGAGAGGAGACAGATAAGAAGGTAATGAGCGAGTGATGGCCTGGCAGGGTGCTCTCCTCTCAGGGACAGCAGACAGCTGGAGAGGTCTGAGAGCCTCAAACAGAAGGAGATAAGACAACTGCAGCTAACTGGAGAAACCTCTTCACAACAGATGAACACACTCCATCATAGCCAAGCACCTTTATCACAGAGCAAGAGAGTCTGGCTGACAGACAGTTGAAATAAGACAGACCTGATCTAACCTCTAAAGAGAAAAAATAGACAAACATGGAATTAATTCAATGTTAACTTTGGGGATAGAAACAGAAAGGCAAAAGAGAGACGACTGACTACTGTATATATTAACTGAAAAGGAGGGAATACATACAAATGTTTCCAGACATGTTTGATATACATTTTGAACCATTTTTTAAACAAGAAGACAAAACTAAATGCATAACTCCTACTTTTTATCATAAGTGTTATAGTAATTTAAGTCGCATTTCACAAAACAATATATTTGCCATAAAACCAAACAGGTATAATGTGATTCTACTTAGTTCTAAAAGTTTTCATTTCCAGTAGACCCCAGGGAACTACTCCTATCCTCGGCAAACGCCAGTACCACATATGACTTGCCTGAAATGTTTGTTGACCGAAACAATATCTGTTTTGGTGCTAGGGAGCGCTTACTGAGCTCACCCTTAAACAGAACACTGTAATCTATG
This sequence comes from Tachysurus vachellii, assembly GCF_030014155.1. NCBI lineage: Eukaryota > Metazoa > Chordata > Actinopteri > Siluriformes > Bagridae > Tachysurus > Tachysurus vachellii. The sequence continues at coordinate 9,255,605 of NC_083470.1, forward strand.
CGAATAAGTTAGACGACTACCAAATGGCTTGCTCCGTAGTGTATGTGAGGTAAAATAGCCACTTGTTATCTGAAGAACACCTGCGGTGCTAGAGAGAGTTTAAAAAAACTTTAATTTGGAGTGTTGTTACTGTTTGTAAAGAACAACCTCAATTAGCAAGAGCTGAATCTCTTAACCTTAGATTTTTCAAAAGGCTTACAGGGACTAGATCGACCCTTTCAAATTTAAATACGGTAATAAACAACCACTATGCCTTATCTGAACATGGAAACATACTAAATATAAATCCTTGTACTGAATTGGGGTGTCTAACATTTCTTAATGGTGACAAATAACGGTGTCTTATTAAAGTTTGCTAAGAATTGCACCATAGAGCACCATACATGTAGTCATTTAGTCCTGTTTATTCCACCACTAACTGTGGTGTGATAAATTGGAGAAAACACCCTAACAGCAGTTTGGATTCACAGGCAACTAGTCTTACAGGATGTGGGAATTTAGATGAAAAGCAAAGTATATGAAGAATGGTCCATTTGAAGATGGATTGTTCCAGCTCCATTTGTGTTCCCTGTCATGAAGACACATCCTCCAGTGTCACCCAAATGAGGATGGGTTCTCTTTTGAGTCTGATTCCTCTCAAGGTTTCTTCCTCTTCCATCTAAGGGAGTTTTTCCTTGTCACAGTCGCCTCAGTAACCTTAAGCTTGGTCATTGTGGATAAATACAAACACATGTAAATATAAGTCTAATATTAATCTTGAATTTTTGTATTATATTAATCTTTGTATAATGTTAAACCTTTTGTATTATATTTCTTATGTTCTGTAAAGCTGTTTTGAGACAATGTCCATTGTTAAAAGTGCTATACAAATAAATTTGAATTGAACTGAATTGAATTGAAAAAGAAATGAAAGCGGTGACTGAGGTACACTGACTCCTGTCCCAGTGTAATTTGATTACAAATGTGGCTGATATAATGGTCTAGCTCAACAATGCCTCAATTACACTAGCTTTACCAGCCACAGGCTCACTTTTCAGCTACAGGGTGGTGAGGTGGAGAAAAAAATGGCCCAAGAGGGCATAGATGGTATGGTGCAGGAAACTGCTTCAATGTGTTTAAGCATGTTTGAGTCCAGATATCTTCACAAGATCAGGGAGTGTGAGATGAACCATCTTTGTCCTGGATTTCCAATATCAAAAAACCCTTTATGTGTCTTCTCACATTTGGGCCACTATTTGTCAGCAATATGTTTCTTATGGATTATACATTTCTTCTAGCTAACATTTACTCACCATTTAAAGTCAACCATATTTGAACCTCATTGTCTTCTATCTGAAATTTTTAATTAGAGTAATTTTATTTGTAATAGGATATTTAGGATATTAATCGATTAATAAATGCACGTGGCTAATTAGAGGCTGCATTGATCCTGTCAATGTCTTGCTGTTTCGGCTTTGTTCTTGCAAGAGCAGGTGTACAGCGCCATCTGTTGGCTGACTTTACTTACAGCAGGGCATCTGCTCAGAACTGACTTATCCTATGACCAAGATCCCAGTATATTCACATGCACTATAAAAAATTATTACTTAAGTATAATACTTAAATTATTAAGATTGTGTGTTATATATTGACATTTCTAGTTAAATCATTGGAATATTATTTTTTCAGAAGATTTCTTTCATTTTGCTTTCAATTTTCTGTAACATTGTGTGGTTCCATTGCAACCAATTTTGCTGCTACTGAAAGAAAAAAAAGGTGGATTCAGGTAAAGTATACAGTGGATTTAGATATTAAGCAGGAAAAAATTGTCACTGGTATTGAAAAGCTCTATCTGACAAATCTGCAAATTTATGTTACGACTTGAGACCGATTTTTAGATTTTTATAGACTTTTAGAACATTTTATTGTAAGAAAAATAATAAATACTCTTACATATTAATTCTTTCATCTCTAGTAAGCTTTATACTGGTCATCTTCCAGAGCCTATGGAGGCCATGTCAGTCCATTACAGATCACCAACATGCACAAACACACTGACAACAACAACAACATTATTGGTGATTGATCCTATAATTGAATAATTTTGATGTATTGAATGACATCAGAACTATTTTGAAGCTTTAAAAACTCTAGATTATTAGTAGAATAAAATGTAGGCAAGCAATATAAGATATAAGAAGTGGTCACCTTCCTATTAAAACAGACGAATCATGGTGAAACAATGTTAAAGTATTATTATTATTATTATTATTATTATTATTATTATTATTATTATTATTATTATTATTATTGTTGTTGTTGTTGTTGTTGTTGATGATGATGATGATGGTGATGATGATGATGATGATGATGATGATGATGATGATGATGATGTTGATATTTTAGCAGTTGCAATTAAAGGAATCACTAAAGTTATTGCCCCTTATGTAAAAATCAAACCCATTTTACATACTCATACGTTTTTCACATGTGATTGTGCGTATCAACATGCTAATTCCCTGAAAAATCAAATAAACATGTCTGACATATTTACAATCACATCTGAAAGATACAACCACAAGCTCTGTGCTGTAAAAAGCTTTCTCCAGGGTCTTCAGGGCTTAATAAACAACTCAATTCGATCATTTAAAGACCAGTTTTTAATAAGTATGTATATTCACATTAGGTAAAATAAATGTACATTTTTTGTACAAAGAACATTTGCAACAATACCTGAATACACGATTAACAAGAATCGACCCCTAAACATGTAGCGTCTTGTTGTAAGCGCTAGATGGCGCACTTTTCCCTTGTTATCGCTTTCGATTGAGGATTAAAGCTTGGAAATTGACATAAATCAGGTTTGTAAATAAATTTCTCATCCATGACGTGTTTATTTATTTACCTATAAACATTTTAGGACGCAATGCTAAGTTTGTACATGCGTTCAGCACAGATGAGAACATAATGGCGAGAGCTGAGGTTAGGTTTCGTTTCTCTGTTATGGACGGGGCTTACGAGGAATAAGGCGGTTTGATGCCAAGCCTATTACTGAGGACAACATCCGTGTTACTCTCTTATTGCACTGTCCTGCTGGAGCGTGTTTTTTTTTTGTTCAATATGCGGCTTTCTAATTCTGAGATCCGGGCTGTTGGTCTCGACTTCATAGAGTTTTTACACGAGACGCAAAGATTCAGTATTACTCAGAGGGATGAACTACAAGACATCTACCAAAGAGAGTTTAGGAACAGGTGAGACTTTGTGTTGTTGTGATCTCATGCTAATGAGGACATTAACATATGTGCAGGGCGTCTCTGTGAAAAATAACACATCATATAGCAGACCGAGAAAGTTTGTGAATATTCGAGAGAAAAAAAAATACTGAGAAATCTTTGAGAAAAAGTGAAAACGTTCACTGACAGCTAAACATCTGTAAGTGACAGGAAACTGAAGACTGGCTGAAAATCCTTCATTAAGTCTTCAGACAGGAAGTAAGGGGGTGAATACAGTATACTGATTTCTGACAGGTTTCACTTACCGCATTGTTGTTTGTTTTTATTCACAATGACCTTGGTGTGTTTACTTTACGTTCTGCACCCACAGTTGAGTAGCTTTGTATACTAACTAGCTCACATAGTGTTAAGCAAAAGCCTTTTAAAGTTAAAAAAAAAGCTGCCATTTTTGTAAAAATCCTGTATACAGAGTGACAAAAGACAGGAATGAGATAACTGTGTTATTAGGAATTAAAACAGAAACTGTAAAGTTATGACCTTTTATTGCTATATGGTCTGCCGTTCACACACTACACAAAGAAGCTAAATAAATAAATAAAAACTAAATAATAAAAATAATTTGGTTTATAATTCATTAACTATTATTAAATGCAGTATTTCATAATTTCATTAATTCATTTCATACATTGTCTGTCTTTATCATTATTCATGTATTTACACCGTGCTTGATGTGTAAAGGAATGACATACATCTGTAAGGATAAGACATAACCTTAGTAATTATTCTCTACTGGACGCTAATAAAGGTTTTTTTTTTAACATTAAACGTTCCCTCTATGTCCATAGGCATGGTGCCAGAGATCCTAACTTCTCTTCATTGCTGTTCGTCCTCAGGAACAGTAACAAAGCGCGCGTCACCCGGGACAGACATGTGTACTTTAAAGATAATGTAAGACTGTCACCCTAGTCTACAATTAATAATTCATCACTTTAATAATTTACAAGTCACCCTTACTTCAAGTGGTTCATGTCTTTTTGGATTTGGCTTTGCTTTCTTTTAACCATATATAGCTGATGCAGTACACAGGGACGTGAAACAACATTTATTCAGGACCATGGTACTATATTGAGCACGGAGCTAATAACTTAAATAAGTGAAAGTGCATCTGTGCAAACAAAGTGAGGCAAAAGACAGTGCAAACAAACAATATAAAAGACTACAAGTCAATGCACAAAAGCAGTGCTTACCAGTGTACATACTGTATATTCTACAGTACATGTGCAGAAATGTAGGAATGAACACTTAATAGCAGCTATAAGAGGTATTGTAATAATGCAATTGCCTGAATGTTCAAGATAGCACGTGCAAAGCGCTAAAAACAGTGTGCAAACAGCATGTAGACATCATGTTGCATCATGTTTCAGCTAGAATGTAATAACATGACAGCAGTGCCCCTGTGTACAAATTGTGTCATTGTTTATGCAGGTGCGAGTGCTACAGGACCAATGGTGGAGACCTGAAGAGAGGCAGCCAAGTGCCAGCATTGCCAGTCGGAGGGCCTCAAGATCTCTACCATCTCAAAATGCTCAGGCAGCATCCTCTCCACCTCCTGGACCGGAGGAAGGCGTTAGAGCCAGAAGGAAGCTGGCTCAGGAGATCCTAAAAAAGCTCAGTAATGAGAGGTGAATACACACTCACACACATATACTCATTTTTTTCAACCATATCAAATCGAGTTTCTGGAGAAGACGATACTGGATGGAAATAATATTCTAATTTTAGTTTTGTGCTTTTTTTTAAACATGATATGAAAACATCTGTGTTTTAGTATGAGAAGAAAGGTGCTGATTTGAATTACAGTCAACTAAGACCATGGGTTAAATTTGAGGTTTAGGAGGTGAAGGAGCCTTCCTCTGTAATGTCAACAATGTGTGAATACAGTGTATTACATTATTAAAATCATTATCAACATTTGTGCCATGATATTATTCAAATGTCTATCAAAGTATAGGGCACAATTTGCCACGCATATAAACCAAATGTGACATCTTTTAGTATTAAAATCCAATTTTAGGCCAAAGTAAAGTTTATTATTTATTACATTTTAGATTGGGTTGATATTGATTCTTAACTGCTGATTAATATCTATTTCCACTTAAAATTGCCATTTTTCATGTATGTAACTTGTAACTGTTGGGTTTGCAATGTTTATTAAGTGTTTCTAGGTTGTTACCAGTTTATAGTTTTTATAGATACATACTTCAACCTTTAGCCTTTCACACATTTGACATCAAACGAATGTAGCTAGTTTCTTCATTTCAGATTTACATTTGTTTGCCTAGAAATTAGCTTCAAGCGTGCCACTGTTTTTATTCCAGTTGGAAAAAGGCCTGAACAAATTACAGAAGTCTCCTTTAAATCTATGTGAAACATTTGATAAGAACACCTGTAGCTTCACCGGAGCCACTGAACTATAATGCTGTTTTTTTATTTTCTCAGATCAGAGTTTGTGGCTGATAAACATGGAGTTCGGGTCAGCTCTGAAAGGGAGATTGTGGATGGGAGAATGCAGGTGTGTGTGGACAGTGCAGATGATTATGAGTGGAAGGTGTATGTTGAAAATACAGGGCAGCATGTTGTGGATTTCACTTACTACTCACCACTGCACTGGATACAATGCTTCAGGTTTGATGACTCCAAGAAAGTCACACGCAACAATCCCCTGAGCCTACTACCTGGTGAGAAAAAAAACATTTTCACTGTTGGATAAATTCAAACTCTAGATTACAATTCTGCCTGCATATGTTTGACTGTATTTGATGGGTTCAACAGGTGATAGGTATGAGGTCACTGTGAAGGTCCATTCAAAATATGTGGGTATATATCATGCAACTGTGGCCTTCGAGTTCAAGTTAAGCATGGAGCCAAGGCCATTCCACATTGTGCGCTTTATTGAAGCTGAGTTCAGCACACAGCTAGCTAAAGAGCTGGCACCCACTGAGCCCTACACACCCTTCAGACTCAGCAGAGAACAAACTGATGATTTCACTGTAGATGAGGGAGAACGACCTGACAAGTACGACACACACAGTACATTACAGTAGATTTCTGGCACATGCTAAGACTTTCAGGATTTAAGTTTCTATTTAGACAAATTTCTACACAGTAATGATGAACTGGTTTTCTGGACATTTTATTAAAAAAACCCACAACTTTTACTGCCTGTGCCACCTTTGTCGTTTATTGTAGCCTGGTCATACAGCGTCTTCAAATTGAGGTCCCTTTGTTGACATATAAATGCCCAGACTATGTTGATGACCTGATCAACTTTCTGAAAGCCTCAAGTTCTCACAAGCCCTTTCTGATGCAAAAGAAGTAAGTAAGCTATAGCATTCTTCAACCGCTTGCTATCAATAGTTATTGATCATCAGTCATTACATCAGTGCTGCTGAATTGTTCAGAGTTCATCTGTCAGACAACTCACAGGCTTATAATAATGTGTTTTTTCTGATTCCTTATTTCTGTAGTAACAGCTCATTCACAGGGACTTGTATGATGGATTTTTTTAACATTTATAATGACCACAGATTTTAGTCCATGGGAAAGTCTTCAGGACAGAAAACTTTCCATTATTTCTGTAGTAAGGCTGAATTTTTTTCTTATGTCATCAGCATCAAGACATAATGTATATAGCTGTAACATATACAGCAGGATCTAACTTATTTCACAGACATTGTACTACAAAAACTACAGTACAATGTTTTTTATTTAAGAAAAAACATTGAAATAGTTTGACATAGGAATAACTTGTCTTGGCAATCCTAAATTTATATACTGTCTGTATCTTTGTCCCCTGAGCATAAGGCAGACACTGGTCTAAAAGATCTCTATGTGCACTTGTTGCGATTCCTATTTTCATCACTGGGTGCAATGATAAGTTTGTGGAAGCTTAGTGGACAGTAGACATGAATATACACCATCTAGAAAGGCAACCTTGGTTTATATCTCTCAAATAATGATTTAAAATAATGTTGGTCACTTTAAATACAGCTAAAATAATAATGACATCTTTGTCATTATTATGTATGTATTATGTATTATGTATTATTTATTATGTATGGCATTATTATGTATGGCATTATGTATTATGTATGGCATTGAGAACGAGGACTTGAGAGCCCTTCATACAGCTCTAAACAAGTTGCCCTAGGAAATCAATTATGCTTTGCATTAGGCTTCATCACTCCACCTCATCATTGATTATTTTCATATTTATCAGCAGTGTTTCATTTCTATTATTGAGTTTAAATGCTGTTTGTAGGGAGCACAGTGGCTTAGTGGTTAGCACGTTTGCCTCACACCTCCAGGGTTGGGGGTTTGATTCCCGCCTCCGCCTTGTGTGTGTGGAGTTTGCATGTTCTCCTCGTGCCTCGGGGGTTACCTCCGGGTACTCCGGTTTCCTTCCCCGGTCCAAAGACATGCATGTTTGGTTGATTGGCACCTCTGAAAAAATTGTCCATAGTGTGTGATTGTGTGAGTGAATGAGAATGTGTGTGTGCCCTGCGATGGTTTGATACTCTGTCCAGGGTGTATCCTGCCTTGATGCCCAATGACGCCTGAGATGAGTGATGTCTGACGCCCGTGACCCGAGAATAGTTCGGATAAGCGGTAGAAAATGAATGTATGAATGAATGCTGTTTGTCTGTGTGGGTGAATGGTGGTTAGGTTTCGACTGGAGACTCCTCTGGATTTTTATAACTACACAGAGCGCTTCGAACTTCTCCTTAACCTAGAGGAACGTCAAATGGAGGTGGACATCAAGACATATGACAAGCATGATGTCACCATGCAGATTGACCGACAGAACAGAAGACTTTTGGTACTTGAGGTAAATGCAGTGCAATGTTTAAATTCATTACCAATACTATCTGCTAATGAGCCTTCTTTCCAATGTCATTTCCAGTTCTTTAAATATCTGACATGTGGCCATGCAACATGAATGAGAATGGTCAGATCAGAATCCACAAGACTTTTCTCCTGTGTGTGTGTGTGTGTGTGTGTGTGTATACAGTATCACTGTTGTCATTATCATCAAGTGTCAGCAGTGTGGCAAAAACACCAGTGCAGGACAGCAACAGAAATTATTCTATTTAGTAAAAGGTTGGGAAAATTAGTGATGAATTGTTATTTGGGGCAGAACAAGAAGGAACCTACCATCAAGTTCTGGGGACACTTGCATTGACTGTGAATGATCCAAAAACTGATTTTTGTTAAAAACCTGACCTGTGAAGAGTCTATCCTATAGTCTATTCTCACCTTAATTCTCATGTTTGTAGTTATTTTAGTGTTCTTCATATCTGTACTATCTGGTCTCCAGGTTCCAGGTGTTTCTGAAAATCGTCCATCTGTGTTAAGAGGAGATCATTTGCTGATGACTAAGTCTGATGACGTGAATTCACAGCGTATCACCAAATACAAAGGCTATGTGCACCGCGTGGAGCTCGACCGGCTCAAACTGGGTTTCTCACAGAGGTAAGGCTGCTCAGGCATGTAATTTGTGCTTTACCTAGCAACCGTCTTTCCCTTCCCATTTAACACTTGAGTAGTTAGTCTCAAGTTGTTTTATCATTTGTCATTGCAGAGTCTTTTGTACATTTGAGGCTTTAAATTTTAAGTCTTCTTTTTCTGGTTTCTCAGATTGTCAGTTTTGTGTTTAGTTCTTTGTATCTCCTCATTTTGATTAATAGATTTTTCAATATAATCCTTTTGAAGTGAACTACAAAGCAGGATTTCTGCAGAAAAACATCACAGCAACATTGGTTTATACCTGTATTAACATATTAACATATCTCCTCTCATACTGAAGCCAAGGAAGGTGAATAAATGTCCAGCCAGTGAATCTTACGCCATTGTTATCTTTACGCCTTTGTTATCAAGTCATGTTACACTTCATGAAGGGTCCTGTGAAAGTCACAGTAAGTTGTTTAGTAAGTTATTTCATGAGTGCAGTTTTTTCGAAGCAGGATACAGGTTTCGGTTGATATAGTTTATTGTTAATTCTGTGCACCTGAGCTAAAAACTAATAGGAATTGCTGTGTCAAAGGACTTAATATATAAACGTTCTACAGGTTTTTGTTTATACAGTATGTTCAATTCACAGAATGGGACACATTGATCAACTTTCTAGTAAAGTTGCTTGTAAATTCTGGAGTAGACCAAACAACACAAATTATTTCCACCAAATTTACAAAAGCTCCAGAAACACTGAATTTCTTTGTACTCACATGTTGCACAATATGTACACGTGTAAGGTAAAGAATGCCAATCACCCGTAAATGACCAGACACACGCATGGCACAGGGGAGTTAGACTGGTGACGCCAACAAAAGTCCAACAAATCTTATTCTTCAAACTTAACTTACTAATCAGTTTCAGTTGTGACAAACAAAACCTTTTATACTCACTGCAGCAAATCCTCCTTTTATACAATAGAGGATGCGCTTAAACAAATAGCCAATTTGTCTTAATATAATTTGTTATGGATTCATGATGGCTTAAATTTGTTCTTTTTAATTTGATTTTTTTTTACTTAATATTAATCAATTAATTCATATTAATATTTGTATTCATTAATATTTTTAGTTAATATTAATATTAATTAATAATAAAGTCCATTTATACGAAAGATCTTGTTTTCACAAATCTTAACAGCATAATCTGTATAAATATATAAAACTACAGAAGCTGACTGCAAATTATTTAATTATTTAATTTTTCAATCTACTGATAAAGGTTTACATAAGTTAGGGTATTTGTACAGACATTTACACACATTCAGAAGCAGGAGGAGGATACAAAAGTACAAATGTTTTTTTTTTTAAATATTATTCTGAAATTATGGAATTTCTGTGAATATCAGATTTATTGTATAAATGCTAATCCTACAAAAGATTTATAACTAAATCCATTTCCTTTATTTATAAATGGGACTAATCCAAAAAATGCCCTGGGAAAATGGGACCCAGTATTTTAGTCATAACAAATGGCTTGCAAATGTGATAAAGAGAGAAAAAAGTGATAACTGGTGTCTGTGATGTCTCACAGTTGTAAGGCATCTGGAAAAAAGTCAGTGGGATTTTGAATGCAAGTTGTTATTTTCTTTGTTATGCTAATATGATTTTTGGAGAGGATTAAAAAGCATTTTGGAAAATCTATCAGTGCTGTGCTGATTTCAACATCTTTTTTGTCATCCACAACCAGTCTCTTGGGTTATTATTCATCACTGCCAATATTCTGTTACTACAAATAGAAGTAACACTGTACTCAGATTTCATAAAATCAGCATGGTTTAAAAAAGATATTGCATAAGGAAATGAAATCTACAGAACAAAGTGGAATTTTTCTTGTTATCATTTTCCAGGGTTCAGTGGCTAGATGGTAGATATCACCTTAATGCCCTCCTTTATGGAAAAACTTAAAAATTGCATTCACTGCTTTGTGTAAATGCATTATGTAAGGTGTTTACTAAAGTAATGTCTCCTAGCTATATACTGTACCTGTGTTTATGTGAAAATAGGTTTATGTGAAAATAAGTGTGTCTAATGTTTAGTACGGATTTGTAGGTTCTTGGCCAGTTTCATAGACAACATGAAGTTTCATGTAGAGTTCACTGTTAACCGGCTCCCAGTGAGACTCCAGCATCGCGCCGTGCAGCTAGCTGTCCAACACCACCTTCAAGATGTGCTGTTCCCTAAAGAATCAAATGTCGCATCCCAAACACCACTACCATCACTGAGGTCAGTGTTACGTCAGTTGAGAAAGTCAGTGAATTTCTGCTGTGCATTTACACTCTGTGTGTACATATGTTCCATAGTAATAGGTATCTTCAGGCAAGTCCTCATTATATAAGCACCCATATTTAGTTGATTGTTGGAGTATGTAGAGAATTACTTGTAATTAGGGTTGCAAAGGGGTGGAAAGTTTCCGGTAAATTTCCGGAAACTTTCCACGGGAACTTTACGGGAATTTATGGAAATTTATGGGAATTTATGGAAATTTACATTAATTTATGGGAATTTATGGGAATTATTTGGAAATATAAGGAAATGTATATAAACTATATCATATACAAACATAAATAAACATTTTGTTTGGTCATAAGCAGACATGCATGCAAGGTAATACAAATTTTTAAAAATGACGTCTTGACTGATTTAATTGTAAGTAGAACTTCAATTGATTATTTCATTTATTAACACAAAAGCATAATAAACATTATTATGCTTGTAATAAACATAATAAACTTAATAATTGTAATAAAGATATTTCCCTATGATTGCTGTAAAATCCTTCTTGCCCTTCTAAAGAAGTCCCAATCAAAATGTAAAATGAAGCATTTTATTCTCAAGCTTATTAGGTTTCTGCTTCTGTGGTAGTCAAAGCCTGAAAAATGGAGGTGATCCCCCCCTTAAGTGATATATGGAGGATTTTTTTTTTAAATTTCAGGGGATTGTGAGTGTGTGTGGAGGGTCATCAAAAAATCTGTGCATGTGGTAACACTCCTAATTTACTGCTTATTAAGAGTTAGTAAGGTAGTTATTAAGTTTAGGTATTGGGTACAATTAAGAATGTAGAATAAGGTAATGCAGAATAAGGCATTAATACATGCTTAATAAGTACTAATAAATAGCCAATATTCTATTAATATTCATGCTAATAAGCAACTAGTTAAATTACCCTAAAATAAAGTGTTACTGTGCATGTTATGGAAGAATGCACATACATGCAGGGGGTTTGGCCTCAATGGCCCTCCAGTAAGCAGTGTGCTGTGTGCAGGTGACCGAGGAATACAGGGTACAAATTCAACTTAATTTGCATTAAATCTTGTTCTTTTAAACAAAATTATGCTGCAAGATTTTTTTTAACTACATTTAAGTTCCTTGTTATAGGCAACTCTGCATTTTTTTAAATTTCCAGTTTAATTCCATATATTCCTGTTACTTCCCATATATTCCAGTTAATTCCCATATATTCTCGTTAATTCCCATATATTCCTTATTTTGCAACCCTACTTGTAATACACCATCAGTAGAAAAATAGTAAAATCTGATGTACTGTTGTCTCTTTCTAATTAGCCTGTTTGACAGAAAGCTGCAGGAAAACGATGAGCAATACACTGCAGTGCGTAACATTGTAGCTGGTGTGTCTAAGCCTGCACCGTACCTGGTGTTTGGACCTCCTGGTACAGGAAAAACAGTTACTATGGTAGAAGCCATTAAACAGGTGGGATAGATTTTAACATATGCTTAAACCACATGCCATGTACACAAAAGTTTTATGGGCATCATGCACTTGTGTTTTGTCTCTCTCTCAAAGAAACACTAATCATATGAATATGATGTCATCCTCTGCCAGGTAGAGAAGTGTTTGCCAGATGTGCATATCCTGGCATGTGCTCCTTCTAACAGCGCTGCAGATCAGTTGTGCGAGAAATTGCTGGAACACGTTGACACTCACAAAGTATACCGAATGTACGCCAGCAGTCGGAACCCCGACCAGGTGCCCCTCAGTCTGAAGGTTAGTGAATGTTGTTTTTTGTTAAATATATCTGTATTTATTCAAATCTAAATATGTAAAATATAAATATATTTTGAGAACTTTAGCTGGCTTTCTGCAAACATCATATAAATTAATAGAGGGAGAAGAAGGGAGTTGAACAATTGTGGCCGTCATAAAATCAGATTAGGTTTTGATTAAGTTGTTGGTTAGGCTCCATAAGGAAAGTAGACGTATGCATCATATGGGTAACAGTTTATGTTTAAATACCAGCTGTGACATAATTCAGGATCACACACACTGTGGCAAGGTGACAGTGAACAAATTTCTAATTCAAATACACAGTTGGAGATTTTATATAACAGAACTCATTATTCATTAGTGATTATATCGTCAACAATGTAGAGTCAAGAGCTGCTGAGCATCAACTGCAAACACCATAACTGATGTACCTCAGAAGAAAAGACTAAAGAGGCATCTTATGATCATAGGAATGACTTGTTTTGCATTAAAATGTGTCATTTTATTATTTTTATATTTTATTCTTTACATAGAAAATAATTGCAAAATAAACCACTAAATCTTTAAAGACAGTTTTCTCATTTTTCACTTTTGGAGATAAACAGACTTGAAGTAGAACCAGACAGACAAACTAGAACCTCGTGTTTATAGTCTATGAAAGAGAAGCATATTTTGGTTAAAGAAAACCTGTAATTTTTAAATAGAACATAATATCAAACTATAACCATGCAAATAATTTTTATTTTATGGCTTTTGCTTATTTTGAAAGAATGGTGCAACTTGTGTGTGTGTGTGTGTGTGTGTGTGTGTGTGTGTGTGTGTGTGTGTGTTAATCTCATGTACTGTATGTCTTCTGTTTGTGTAGGAAGCTAGTAATCTTAAAGGTGATGCTTTTGAGTTTCCACGTAAAGAAGAGTTGATGACATATAAGATTGTGGTCACGACTGTGGTTACAGCTGGCAGGTAAAAATGTCCTCACAATGATCATTGCTGTGGTTCATCATTAAAGTACACAGTGCTTGTTTAGGACAGTTATTAAGCATGCTTGTGTGCAGGCTGGTCACTGGTGGGGTGCCTTCCACTCATTTCACTCATATCTTTGTGGATGAAGCTGGCCATGCAGTGGAGTGTGAGACCATTATAGCTATTGCTGGTAAGAAACATACCAACTGATATACTGAAATGCTAGTTTCATGGTACTATGCTTGGTCTGTATGTGTTTATAAGGTACTACAGTTTGAATTGTGTGTTTTTACAGGTCTGCTGCATGCAGAGACAGGGATGCTTGTGCTGGCCGGAGATCCGAAGCAGTTGGGGCCTATTCTAAGGTCTCCAAATGCTATCAGATATGGACTGGGTGAGATGCTATTATTTATTCATTTTATACTCTCTCTCTATTTACCCAGTTTTATTCTAAGGTCTTTTTCTTATTTGAAGGTCTGTCACTTCTGGAAAGGCTGATGACTAAAAATTCACTCTATAAAAGAACAGAAACTGGATTCAACAGTAACTATGTCACCAAGTTACTGCGCAACTACAGGTCACATCCAGCATCCAGCTTGTCTGTATATCTCTTTAAGTCAGAAGTTACTTCTTTTGACTAAATTTGTTTTCTCCTCTGATGACATGCAGGTCTCACAGGGCAATCCTGAAAACACCTAATGAGATGTTTTATGATGGAGAGCTGCAGCCATGTGCAGATGAATACAGTACCAGCTTCTACTGCAACTGGGAACACCTTCCCAAAAAGGTAAGAAACAGACGTATATGACTTCAAATGCAAATAAATTATGATATTTTTATTTATTAATTTTTCATGACAGGACACAACAAAGTGTGGTGGAATGTGGTGGAAAATATTACCTTCTGAATTCAAATAAATAAATTAAACTCACAGAGTCACAGTTGACTCCAAAGATATTGGGCTTAACCTTGCCGGGGAGAAGAAATCAAATAAAGATGAAATGAATGATCTTAAATTCATTCATTCATTCATCTTCTACCGCTTATCCGAACTACCTCGGGTCACGGGGAGCCTGTGCCTATCTCAGGCGTCATTGGGCATCAAGGCAGGATACACCCTGGACGGAGTGCCAACCCATCGCAGGGCACACACACACACTCTCATTCACTCACGCAATCACACACTACGGACAATTTTCCAGAGATGCCAATCAACCTACCATGCATGTCTTTGGACCGGGGGAGGAAACCGGAGTACCCGGAGGAAACCCCCGAGGCACGGGGAGAACATGCAAACTCCACACACACAAGGCGGAGGCGGGAATCGAACCCCAACCCTGGAGGTGTGAGGCAAACGTGCTAACCACTAAGCCACCGTGCCCCCTGATCTTAAATTATTATTTTTAAATAAAAATTTAACATTTAAAAAAAGAAAAAGAAAATTTCAAAATACTAGGACATCCCACATCCCACAACTTCACATCCCACATCCCACAACATCACATCCCACAACATCACATCCCACATCCCACATCACATCCCACCATCCCACAACTTCACATCCTACATCCCACAACTTCATATGCCACAACCACAACTTCACATCCCACAACCACAACTTCACATCCCACAGCAACAACTTCACATCCCACAGCAACAACTTCACATCCCACATCCCACAACTTCACATCCCACATCCCACAACTTCACATCCCACATCCCACAACTTCACATCCCACAGCAACAACTTCACATCCCACAACCCACAACTTCACATCCCACAGCAACAACTTCACATCCCACAACCCACAACTTCACATCCCACAGCAACAACTTCACATCCCACAACCCACAACTTCACATCCCACAGCAACAACTTCACATCCCACAACCCACAACTTCACATCCCACATCCCACAACTTCACATCACACACTTGTCTTCAATACATCTTCATGGAGTCGGCCTCCCTCTATGCCTTAAATCAGGCCTTCAAGGACATCTTCCTACTTTCTCAAAAAGGTCTAAATAACAAGAAGCAGATATCTGATTACCCATAAATATTGTGACTACAGAGGATATGAAGGATTACAAAATGATAATGAAGAAATAACTAAGGGGTAAATAATTGACTCATTAGAAAGGGCACTTTGTATGTATTTATTTGTCCGTGCTTTCTCAATATCAGTTGTTTTATTTGTTTGTCAGGGGTTCCCTCTGATTTTTCATGGTGTATCAGGGAAGGATGAGCGTGAGTCAAATAGTCCATCTTTCTTCAACACCAGTGAGATCACCGTCGTCGTTGACTACCTGAAGAAACTGCTGCTGACACAGGGCAAGAAATGCATTGCCCGGATCTCACCCAAAGACATTGGTATCATAACCCCCTACAGGAAACAGGTAGGGACAAACAATCACCAGTCAGGAGAGAGAGAGAGGGAGAGAGACAGCGAGAGAGACAGGGAGAGAGAGAGAGACTGCGAGAGAGACAGAAAGAGAGACAGTGAGAGAGAGACAGAAAGAGAGAGACAGAGAGAGAAAGAGACAGGGAGAGAGTGAGACAGAGAGAGAAAGAGACAGAAAGAGAGAGACAGAGAGAGAGACAGACAGAGAGAGACAGAGACAGACATTCACATCTGGTATTTACTTTTGTCTTGGGTTAGCAGTTCACAAGCAGACAGCAGTAAATATATAGATGTGTACCGAGGGCAAACAGACACAAATTAAAATCTCTTATAACACTTTTTAAGGTAGTCAGTCAAGTAACAGTTGTAGTGCAAATGTTAACGTGTCCTCGTGCGTCACTGAGCATCAGAATGATTTCTTAATTGGGATCGAAGTGACGGTAAATTCAAAATTCTCGGCTTATCACTTGGCACATTAACTAACAAGTATCTATATATGATAATGAATAATAATGTTCTGAATAATTGTGAGTAGTAGGTGATAATCAGTTGAGTTTCTTTTACTATATTACTAACAATACAAAAAAAACATGAAAGACATAACAGTGGTGTAAACTGAAATGTAGGAATATTGATTACATTCTGATGTTTTTCAGAATGTTGAGCATGGGATATTTTTTAGGCATTTATCAATTTGTTTAATTGTAAAAGATAAGAGAAGTTTTATGCACAATTTCTGTTATTGATTTATTGGAGTAAGGTTTAACACGAGGGAAGAGGGGTGTTATATTTGGGTGTGTTTATTACACAGCCGTATTCTGACGAGCCTTTTCAGAAGTAGATGGAGCTTGAACTGCTGCATCAAAGTTTAGCGTAGATAGAGTTGAGACTGAGTTCAAGGCCATCCAGACCACTCACAGACGTGCTGTTACCTTGAGAAGTCTGATACTGAGCTTTGAGGAGGTTCACAATGCATTGGAGCACATTAAGTAAAGATTGGATGTCATCCAGTTGAACACGGGTTAAAGTTAAAAACGGGGAACAAAAAGGATGCATAAAGTAACAATAAATTGAAATAAATTAACAGAAGGAAGAATAGTGGCGCTGAGAAATTTACCCATGTTGTCTTCCAAATCAGAATGAGCCTGTTTGACAAAAGCAAGCTGGAAAAACGACAGCAATAGGGACCAGAAATGCCATTTGAAAATAAAAATGTCAAAAAGTAAAATATAATTTTGTCTTGAAAAGTCCCAAATTTCTAAAGAGGAAAACAGATGGGGCATTTCAGCTGAAGGGTTTTGATTTAAGTCATCATATAAAAGAGAAATAATAAGAAATATAAGGCCAGTGCTTGGACGCAGTGGTTCGTGGGTTTGAAGAATGTTCTTCATAAGCATCTCATACTGTAACTTATCCTTAGTGCTGACTACAATAAACCTCATCTCTGCATTCACCCAGTCTAAAGATTTGGCTTTTTCTTTATTGTAGTTTAGTATGCTCATTCGACTGAGCTAGTCTGGACAATGTGGTGATTGAATTCATTTTTAGAAGATGGTTTCTTTTCTTTTATGTTTTTTATCACACTGAGCCAGAGAGCATACTCACTCCTTTCACTGTAAATGTATTTGTGTGTATTTATGTGTTGGGTCACAGGTGGAGAAATTGCGGAAGGCCATCCTAAAATGTGATAGAGAGCTGAAAGTCTTCCAGGACATTGAACACCTGAAGGTATGACTGAGAGTAGTTCATTTCTGTTTGCTGTGAACATGGTATGGCCTTCAGTACTCCCACATTACTGGCCTTCAGTAATCCCACATTACTTCTCCGTCACAACACTATAAAAGATCCAGTTTGGGAATCCATGTTTATGTGTGTGCTGCAGGTGGGATCAGTGGAGGAGTTTCAAGGCCAAGAGAGGAGGGTGATCATTGTGTCGACTGTCCGCAGCAACAGTGAATATCTTACATTGGACTCGATTTTCAACATCGGTTTCCTTAAAAACGAAAAGGTATCTCAGACAGGAACACACATTAAACCACAATTACACACTCACAAAGTCTCAAAATAAAACTTATAACTTCTCTCCCGGTCTTTGTCTCTGTCTCTGTCTCTCTCTTTCTCTCTGTTTCTCTGTTTCTCTCTCTCTCTCTCTCTCTCTCTCTCTCTCTCTCTCTCTCTCTCTCTCTCTCTCTCTCTGTCTGTCTGTCTGTCTCTGTCTCTGGCTCTATCTCTCAGAGGTTCAATGTAGCTGTGACCCGAGCCAGAGCTCTGCTCATCATTGTGGGAAACCCTGTCATACTCAGCACTGATACGTCCTGGTCTAAGTATGAGCTATCAATACACATAATTACTAACCTGAAGAACTTTGACATTCCTTTAATGATGCATTTAAATAAATTAATAAAACTTACAGAAGAGCGGGGGCACAGTGGCTTAGTGGTTAGCACGTTCGCCTCACACCTCCAGGGTTGGGGGTTCGATTCCCGCCTCCACCTTGTGTGTGTGGAGTTTGCATGTTCTCCCCGTGCCTTGGGGGTTTCCTCCGGGTACTCCGGTTTCCTCCCCCGGTCCAAAGACATGCATGGTAGGTTGATTGGCATCTCTGGAAAATTGTCCCTAGTGTGTGAGTGAATCAGAGTGTGTGTGTGACCTGCGATGGGTTGGCACTCCGTCCAGGGTGTATCCTGCCTGAGATAGGAACAGGCTCCCCGTGACCCGAGGTAGTTCGGATAAGCGGTAGAAAATGAGTGAGTGAGAACTTACAGAAGAGCATATAAGTATTTACAAAAAAAAGCAAACGCTTTCCTATAGGATCAATTTTACAACGAGAAGAATGAAAGACTTTCTAAAGTTAGGAAAATGTAATCAATCTGATTATTAAATATTAATAAAAGTATGAAATAAGGCGATTCCACATCAGGAATTTATAATATTTTATATCCTTTTTAATTTTGTGCCCCCAGTAATGTTTTGTCTTTGATATTTAACTACAATTTGAAATCATAAATTCTATAATTTTGCTTTGTACAGGAATATTTTATTTCCCACTTAAACCCCGGAACTACACAAAACCAAAATGGCTAACTAAGAATAGGTGGAACAACTCCAGCAACACAAACATAGAGAAAGTGTGGATTGAAGCTTTAAACACACAGCAAAATAAAAAAACACATGTATCTCAGTGTCTCAGCACCAAGGTTACACAATGTCTTTGCAAACTGTTTTTTGAAGATAAACTCTGTACCATTCAACATTCCTGTACCCTAATCACATCTCCGTGTGTGTTTTATTCTGTAAAACTACATGTGTTTTACCTCAAGAGCATTTTAGATCAGTTTTAAATGTGAATCCTGAATGTAGTTTTGTAGTAAGGTGTTGACAAGGCACACATGCTTAGGTAGAAGAATTTTGTGTATTAATTTATTCATACTGAGAGTGTGTGTGTGTCTGTGTGTTTGTGTGTGTGTGTTAAGGTTTATCGATTACTGCACTGAAGAAGGAGGCTGCACTGGTTTCAAGCGCATCTCTGTAGAGGGCACAGAGGAAGTGGTGACTCGGCTCATGGCTCTCAGGATCCATACAGAGGCTGAAGGTCAGTACTGGACTGTTGATGGAATATCACATGAGCCTGAATCCATTCCTACTTTTCCTCTATACTGTAGAATCTACAGTGATCTACAGTAAACTAGATTGGAATTCATTCACAATGAACAATTTAAGAAGCAAACTATTTAAGAAATGCTTCATGTTTATTTTCTTTCTCTGTGTTTCTTATACCCCCTCTAGGGGAAACTGAGGAGAGTTCCGTCCAGCAGTACGAAAACCCCGAGTGGAGGAATGAACAGTAACCCTGAGAATCTCTCTCTCTATCTCTCTAACTCTTTTTCTCTATCTCTCTCTCTCTGTTTATGCTGTTGTCAGTTTCTCCAAACAACAGTCTTCATTGCATTTCAAATATGTTTTAAAAGATTTAGGGACTTGCACTATTCATTTCTATTCAATTTTAAGCAAAGAAAATTCCTTGATTTATTGATACATAACTTATGACCTGGTGCTTTGCTATGCTGAATGCGTCTATTCTGATAAATAATCAGTTGCCATAAAGTGCATCAGTTAGCCGTGTGCAGGAAAATTCCTTATCAGGGAAACCAGGACATTATGAACGAGCATAATGCCTCGTGCTTACAGTCATACAGCGTTTCTGTTCATTAAGATCATTCGTCTCAATCACCCCAAGCCCTAGCTGATGCTAGACTCGCTAGTTTACACATGAGACTTGCATTTTGCATCAAAGTGAACTAAAAGGTAAAAGTAGCTATTAGTTCACCAATGTAGTGTAAAGAAACAAACCACATCTGTGTATGTGTAATTTTCACATGTAATCTGACGGTGAGTTAATATGTAGAATCGATGTTGTCACATGCAAAACAGTAGAAGTAAACCATATTAAGTGGAATGTAAATTTAAAGTATAACACAGATTAAAGACTGCTAACTGTGAATGAGACAAAACAATACAACAAAAATGCAAAATACCTGCACACACGAATGTCTTATGTTGTATTAAAGATATTAAAGAAATGTTTACAGGGAGTGAAGAAGTCACAAATATTAAGTTCGCTTTCAAAATTATTTTTGCTGAAATTTTATGAAATCAAAATGCTGGTTTTTACTAATTTATTTTAAAATTTAATTGGTTTTCACAAATTTAATTCTTGCTCCTTGAATGTATCAAATTGCATTATTTATGAAATGACTTTATATAATATTAATATATTTATTAATAACAACCTTCAAAATAGATGCTTTATTTTGCTCATTGGAAAATGTCTTTTAAACGTGAGTAAATTAAGTTGCAAATTTTTGTATTTTTACACAAACAAACCTTTAAGAAATCAATAATGTCTGTCATCTCTCACACACACACACCCGTTGCCATTTGGTCAGCATGATTCATACAGAGTTGCATGAAATGTGCATGTTCTCCACTTTTAGTGTAGGTTCACACAAGCTGAACAGACAGAATCTATTATGAGTTAACAATAATTTAACATAATAAATCATTTAGAATTATCCAAACATGACTGAAATATTAAAATACTTGAAATTGGTTGAATTGTGGAGCCTTGATCTGCCATCAGTGCCATCAGTAAGACATTTTGTCATAAAGTTAGTGTAGGAATGAAAGCTGGAAATCTTAAGAAAGTATACATTATATAAAATCTATGCAGAGATTTTATTAATCGTGAATTTTTTTTTAATGTGTCTGAAATGCTTGAAGTACATTTTAAATTTATCTGGACATTGTATCTTTAAGAGCTGGAATCATTAATAAAGAATAATAAAATGTTTATTAGTTGTGTGAATTTGCTTGGACTAGTTTTAATATTGAAAAAGATGAATATAGATACATTTAGTTACTTAGATTAGAAATCATTTTCCACATAGTAATCACTGCTCCATTTCTCCCCATACACAGATTCTGGTTTTCAGTTTTCTCCTTAACTCTTTTTAACAAATGGAATTTCTGACTGTTTTGTTGAGTCACCCCAAATTTCATTCATTCATTAATTCATTTTCTACCAGTTATCCGAACTACCTCGGGTCACGGGGAGCCTGTGCCTATCTCAGGCGTCATTGGGCGTCAAGGCAGGATACACCCTGGACGGAGTGCCAACCCATCGCAGGGCACACACACACACTCATTCACTCACGCAATCACACACTAGGGACAATTTTCCAGAGATGCCAATCAACCTACCATGCATGTCTTTGGACCAGGGGAGGAAACCGGAGTACCCGGAGGAAACCCCCAAGGCACGGGGAGAACATGCAAACTCCACACACACAAGGCGGAGGTGGGAATCGAACCCCGACCCGGGAGGTGTGAGGCGAACGTGCTTAGACATAGCCGTCTAAAATGTGAAGATGTTATCTTCAACCGCTAGAATTCTGAGGAAAAAAACTGAAAAAATATCACCCTGAAAGCCAAGTGTCCTGACGAATTTTATATCAGACTCGCAGCCTTAAAATGTGTGTGTGTGTGTGCACTGGCGGTACTAGGATTTGTCTGTAACAGGGGCCATTAAGGGGCCACATGTTACATTCAGGGGCCAAGTACAGGGTACATTCAAGCACACAAAATAATTTATTCAGTACGGTGCAAATACATTTCGGCAGTCATTCCTTTTTCAAACACTTGAGTGCCGCCAATTGTTTGGGGGTGGAATTGCATCTGTGATCGTTGTGAAAAATTCTCCGGTTGCTCTTCTCGTCGACAATTGATGGAACGGGGGACAATCAGGGGCCAATCAGATTTCAGTGTGTATCATGTGTATTGATGAGGAGGCTGTCGTCCCCAAAGACCACATATACTTGGCATCTTTTCTTTTGAATGTCCGCAATCTTCATGAAGCAGAATTCAACCGGTAAATCTCTTGGTGGCTCAGGATCCTCATGTGGTTGATGCCTCTACTCACTAAAGGTCTGAAATCTTCATGAAGCTGAACACAGCTGGAGCTGGCACAATCTCTAGATGCCTCAGGTTGGGTGGAAAATGAAGGATCACATTGTTATTATGTAGACTATTAAATGTTAATCAGGTCTGAACAGGTCCCTGTGACTGATGGTGACTAATAAGGTTCTTTGGGGTTTTTAGAGGTCTGGAGTCTTACAGGAATGCAGATATGTAATATATATAAAAAAAAAAAAAAAAAATGACAATGCTGGAACTTTGAAGGTTCTGTGCTTTAAGTAATTAATGTAAAATGCAGCAGGTTGGGAGAAAAAACTTACTTCTTCCTTCACATCACATTATCAACATTTTCTTGGTAAAAGGTAATAGATGACTCACTTTATCACATCCGTCTCCTAATCCCGTGTGCCTTTGATTCGTTGCTCAGCTCTTTTCTGTGTCTTAATTAAAGCACGTTTGAAAACCTGCCAACTGATATTTTGTTCCTTTCACAAAGGCTTGATTATCCAAAACACAGAGTCTCACTCTACAGCCAGGAAAGGGTTTCATTTTTAAAATTATGCCTATTAACCCTGCTCGGTCAAGCAAACGATCTCCAATTAGTACATTCCAAAGAGAGAAGCTCATCCAGACCTGCACCTGTAAATCAGATTGAAAAAAAATTACATATATATATATATATATATATATATATATTACCTCTCCCCATCCTAAGCAGGTCCTCTGCAGAGCTTTGTACAAACTAAATTGTGGGAGCTCAGTGGTAAATTCAGCGCCACTTGGCGGTGGACTTTTGCACAGGTCATGAGTTCAAATTCCAGTGCTTGGGTCTTTAGCAAGGCCCTTAACCCTCAACTGCCCAAGTGTATAAAATGTTAGAAAGTCTGGATGCAGTGTCTTTGTTCTCCTCCACTTCTGAAAGTCCCCCAGTGCACTTAAGTCCCTCAATTCATTAACATAAATATATTTTCTAGTATATATACAGTAGTTTGTTTTTTCCACACAATCCCACACAGTAAACATTTCCACTATACTGTATATATATATATATATATAGTGGAAATGTTTACTGTGTGGGATTGTGTGGAAAAAACAAACTATATATACTAGAAAATATATTTATATGGATGGGGAGAGGTAAAATCCTCCAGTGATTAACAAGCTAAACTCACAGTATACATGTAGGTAGTGTGGGTATCAAATATCAATAGACAGAAGAAGACAAGTCGAGACCTCTCCTATGTCATCCTGATCCGTGGCCTTGTTTCCTTTAAATAACAAAAGGCAAATTCCTGAGCTAAAGAGATGTGGAGACATCTAGTGACTGAAAAGAGATTTTGAGTGATACATTAGTCTTAAGTGATAGACATTAGTTCATAAAGATTAAAAAAAAAATTATCTTAACTTAGCTTAAAAATTCCTAACTGGGAATCTTATAGTAATCTTAAAAGTAAAGTATTAAATATTGTATGCAACACATTTCTTCTCCCTCTTCACCTTTTGGCCATTTTCTCCTCTGTAAAACAAACCCATAAGGCTCTTAAAAAGTCCTCTTCTCTAAGACTCTAAGACTCCTAAGACTTTTTGACCTTATGAGCTCTTTTAAGGGTTAAGATGCTTTATGAATAACTTTTATCTTTAACATGATTTTCTCTTCAATTTTAAGGGTAAACGCCCACATTTCAAAGAATTTTCTTAGAATCATATCACTAACAATCTTTCTGAATACGGGCCCAGGCACTATAGTCAGCTCTTTAGTGTTTGCTCTTTAAACAGACCTTCTATATTTTTTGATGGAGGAAAAACTCTGAGACAATATAAAGAAAAAACTTGAGGAACCAGAATCAAACAACTTCTGGGTAACAATGGAGAGTGCACATTTTTTTTTTCCTTTTAAATTTATTGGCCACTTTTAATTATGCCTTAGGTTTTTGTTTATATTTGGTTAAGTCTAGCAATTGGTTCAGAATATGTTTTTTTAATCAAGCATACTCTTTTGTCACATACTCTTTACAGTACAGTAAAATTCTTTCTTCGCATATCAAAACTTTGGAGAAGCACAGAGTGAGCCATAATACAGCACCGCTAAAGCAGTGAGGTCTTGGAGCCTTGCTCAAGGGCCCAACAGTGGAATCTGTGGTGGCTTATAGGTCAACATGTTTGACTTGTACCTCATTGATGGGGGTTTGATTCCTGCCTCTGCGGAGTTTGGATCTTCTCCTCATGCTTTAGGTTTCCTCACCCAGTTCAAAGAGTGTGTGCAGTTGTTCATTATAATGGGTTGGCATCCTTTCCAGGGTTTTCATTGCCTTGTACCAGAGTCCTCTAATATAGACTCTAGCGTCCAAGTGATCCTGTGGCTGGATGGATTTACTCTACTTTCTTTTACGGTATTTTTTATTTATACCGCCCCTAGAGATTAAAATGCACCAATGAGATTTTCCCCACCACAGAGAAAATCTTTAATGAATTTTGAAGGCAGGGAATCTTTACCTGAAAGGTGTCAAATAGGTATGCATACATGTCTTCAAAAATCTTTCATACTTCATTTATATTACATATTTGCTTTCAACTAGCCTTTGAAAATGATGAGAGAAGAGCGGATTGAAATTAGTCTCATTGGTGGGTCGGGAAGTTGTCGCAAGGTTGCGATGAAAACAACCTTACTGGACACATGGCAAGAACATCACACACAACAATGCTGCCAAACTGGGAGACAACATTATTAGAGAAGAAGAGGAAGTTTTGTTAATAAAGTCTGAATTTCCCTTAGCAATCTATGCAGACTTTTAGAAGGACACTGTAGTTATACCATACAAGTCCACCTTATGCTAGCGTTTTTGGCAACTGCTGGAGAGATACCATTAACTAGGGTAAGAACTCACCTGGCAGTTAGACATTAGACAGTAGTGTGTTTAGGTATCGGTAATGCTGCTGTAAAGAGGTGTGTTTGAGGACGCATGATACCAGAGTAGTGTGTGGCAGGGTAAGATCTGAATCATCTGAAATAGACACTGCCTTTATTTAAATTAAACCCGAGATTAACATCGCAGTATATATTTGAACAGAATAACAAAGAGAGCTGCACAAGTCTGCCAGTCACTCTGCTTTTCTCTTACCTCTACTCTTTGTCGTCTCTATTATCTGCTCTCTCCAGTGACCTCAAGTCATACTGCAATGAACAACGTAACTGGATTTCTATTATTTGAACAAGTATTATTTCACTTGCCATTGCCTGGTGACACAGCAAACACACACACACACACACACAGTAAAGGATGATGCCTCCACTGTAATGCCAGTGATGAAAGGGCCAATAGGAGACAACCAAGATTATCACACCAAACATTTCAGACTGTTCACTAGTCGAAGCTTAACCTGTTTATTTATCAAGCTGAATATAAACAGATTTATTCATAAATAACTAATGAGAGCATTTACCCAAGAAAATTGTCCATGAAAATCCTGTAAGATTGGGAAAAAATGTTCGTATCCTACTCATGCTCCATGTTAATCATGTAGATTTGCCACCACAGATAATTAACCCTCCTGGTACCTCTAATATACTACTGACATATACTTTGTAGTCAAAACCATTTGGCTTTTCAGCTGCTGCTACTTTATAATAATACTGAATCATTTTTATTAATAAAGACATGAGCCTACATACACTTCTACCTCTGAGAACGTGTTTGTTTGCCATTTAGCGGTCATTTCAGACAAACTAGCTTTATGAACTTTGCCTTTTATGGAGATGTGTGAGAATCACCAGCTGTGGCAAACCCACAAATGGTAATTTATTCATTTATAGTTGATTGTCATTCAGCAACACAGACACAACTATGAAGCAAAACAGCATTTTATCATTTTTGTAAATTCAGGTGATTTTTTTTTGGTTGGCTTACACAAACCTTTACACTCAATTTGACTAAAACTTGAATAAAGTATTTTTTAATGAAATTGAAAAAAAAGTCACATTTTTATAGTTCAATCATCACAGGAAAGCTTTTTTTTTTAAGGTAGCATATTAGTTTAAGAGACGAGCCAGTGGGATATAATTGGATTGTATTTTTAAAAATTCTGTTTAATCCCAATTCAAGGAACATGTAGGGACATTAAGGAAGCCAAATCAGATCGGCATCAGACTACACATCCAGGCTCTGAAAGTCAGTGTAACGACATTAACATACATCCAGGGAAATTATACAGCTCTATTCATCCATCATCCAGAGCATTCCATCACTGTCTGCTACAGCAGCACAGACCTTGAGTAAACACAAATGGATTGTAAGCAAAGACTTAATCATTTTATGTCATCTATCAGTGAACTCATCTTTACAAATAGGACCTCTCCCTGAGCACACCCATCATTCTATCATGTGAACCTCTTCCTTGCAGACAGACAATACAAACTCCACCATTTCATCACAAATATCTACGTACATAAGGGAAAATAAATACTTTGATTTAGCAAGATGTAACTCAACCAAACAGCCTCTACATGATTGGCATTTCTTAATACACACACACACACACACATCTCTATCAGGTGGGAGACAGTTTCACGAGTGATGTGTTGCCATGTTTCCGGTTAAAGTTCATCTCCACCTTGCAAAAGCTTCCTGATCCAGCCATGTGAATGATCGCAAAAAAAGTGTTAATTTCCCCCCTGTATTGAGATATGGGACAAGTGTCATTGGTTACTGTATTGCTTTCAGTGATACAACACAACGCCACAATCTTTTGGTCCAGCAAAGTTAAATATGAATCCAACCACTATTCCCCTAGAAACACCTGGAGGTTAAACAAGTAGAATTGTCCATTTACTTGATGTTTTTTTTTTTCTTGAGGGTCTTGATCAAAGGCTCTAGATCTCTACATCAAGTACCAGGTTGTGGTGTTAAGAATGAAACTCTCAGTCTTCTGAGCAGTAAGTCTCTGGCACTGGTACAATACCAGCAGTCAGCCTTGCTACATTCAAGCTTGCTACATTACTTGAGTTACAGAAGGTCTCAACTAGAGAAGGACTGTATGTTTCGTGCCACACAGTTATTTTTGTGTACCTGGCTACCATATTTTCTAAAGAAATTTAGTTCTTTACCGGAATATAAAGAAAATTGTAGCTGCAACCCTGTTATACATCGAGACTCAGTGAACTTTCCCTAGATATCCAAACAGCTCACTGGCTATCTTCATATAATATGTGAAGACCTACAGTACCTCTTCCTGAAACACTTAAACTAGCACTTATGCCCCTTTTCCACCGAGGCAGTTTGAGTACTGTTTCAGAGTCAGAGCCTAATTTAAAATCAGTTCTTTCTTTTTCGACACCCAAAGCACCGGCTCTGAACCAGGAAAAGTGGTTCTTAAGTAGCTGGTCTAGACTTAAAAAACGCTTGTGTCAGGGGCTGGGTTACTGTGACCAACAAGACAAGAGAGAATGCGGTTAGCACCATTTTTTAAATCACTTTAAATCAGGGTTCGCCATGTTTGGATGCCAATGAAGGTTCACAAAGCCATGAACATTAACAGTAAAGCAACATCCGCAAAAGATGATGTGTTTGCCGCTGTTGCGCCTGTGTTGCTGTATAATGTTGTATACAGTGACGTAAGGCTTGGCTCTGTGATGGCTTTTGAGCCCATTTAAAAGGCAAACCGGTTCTACTGGAAGGCTCGCCAGTGTGTACAGTATATTAGATAAAAACCCTGAACAGAGTTTTAGGTTGATGGTATCTTAATTCTGTAACATAGTAACCCAGTGTTAATGTATTCACTGAGAGACTTTAAAGCACTTTTGCACTACCTACTATGTGTATTTGTAACTAGTCATTTTGGATACTTTACTCAAATCCTGTTACACCTCTATTAGTCTTACTGTACTTCACTTTAACTGTATTAAACCCTGTGCTTGGTGCTCCTTTACGTTGGGCTACCAAAATAAAAAAAAGAGGACACGACATATTTGATGGAACAATAAATGTATTCTTGAATCATTTTCCAAATGTCAGGAAAAATTGGGCCACTCTAAATAATTGAACAATACATAAAGAAGCAATGTCTGAATACAACATGGAATGAGAAGAGAGAAAGAAGAGACTAAGATTTCTGTACAAAGTCATACAAAATCAAATCGCTCCATCTTTCTCCCGGACACAGGAGGACATACTGCTAGAGGAAAAGGAAAGTCAGAGATGGAAGGAGAGATCTGTGTGCATACACAAAGTTTAAGAGCACAGGTGGGTGCGTTCTCGCTCGTCAGTCTCTGTCACAGATGCATGAAATGCAGAATACAGTACAGCGATGACGTCTGTTAACGTTGTTCCTTGAGCACTTGGCAAAAGTGTGTGTGTGTGCGTGCGCTCGCATGTTGGGACTCATAACAGCAGACAGCCGCTTCTCTTCTTGCGCTTGCGGACCTGCAGGGCTGCCCTGGTGGCCATCTCGAACACCTCCCGCACACCCTCTTTAGTTTTAGCAGAGCACTCCAGATAACCAAATGCACTGATCCTGTTAGCCATATCTCTGCCTTCCTCAGGCTTCACTGGCTCCTGAACACACACATAATAAGAAGATGTAAGGAGAAGAAAATGCTTCAGGATGTGCAGTTTCTGGAAAATAATCAACTTTGGGGTAATGTTCTATATTCTCCAGTAAATAAATCAAAAAAAGATAAAAGTATCTGTCCTAAGTAGTCAACATTTAAACAGAGACTTGATTGAGCTAGAAGGGAATTACACAGCAGACACACAGTGTATAGTATAATAGTATATAGCATTGGCTCCAATGGCACATTATACTGAATGCAAATATTCCACATGCAAGGCTTACATACTAACCAGGCTGTACATAATAATAGAATTATAAGTGTGAAAATTCAGCAATTTGTAAATAAATATTCTACATCCCATTCTAAATGTATATGTGCACACAGACAATCACATTTGAAGTAACTCCCTAGAGGATACGTGTAAACAGGAAACAGCTACATTTTCTTTTCCCAAGATGAGCACTGTAGACAGGAAGTGCTTTGTCTCCATCCCAATTTAAGACAATCTGCCATCATTGTTCAGACATTTCTAGTCATTATTGCCATGAGAACTTGCACACACACACACACACATATATATACACACACAATGTACCTGCTTCATCTTGGCCAGCTCTCTGCGAGTGTGTTCATCATTGCGCAGGTCTTTCTTATTCCCCACCAGGATGATGGGAACATTAGGACAGAAATGCTTCACCTCTGGTGTCCATTTCTCAGGAATGTTCTCTGCGTGGGTGCACAACACACTGTTAATGCCGGCACTCACAGGCTCTACCTAAGACCTTACACATAGCATATAGACAGAACACAGAGCAAGCATCCCTAAGATATTATATTATATAGGCAGAAAGAGTGTTGTGCCTTCAAGACAAGACTTGATATGGCAATAATCAGGCTTTAGGCTAGTATGTGCATGTGGATACATCCCCAGGGTAGTATTATAAAATGAAAGAAAGGAAAAAAAAAAAAAAAAGGATTGCAGATGTGATTATAGATGCCCAGAAAAATAAGATAAATAAATAAATGAAACTGAAATATTAAGAGGTACATTTATCATCAATTAATTTGCAATGCCTTATAACTCATGCAATGCGTGTATGTACACTAGGGGGCAGTGTCGTGTACACCAAAGCAAAACGCGAAAAACAAATAAATAACGAAAAGGAGAAATAATGGATGCAACTTTGTTTGAAAAAAAAAAAATAATAAGGAAGCTTTGTTTAATCGATTAGAAACCAAGTTAAAAAGTTTATTAAGTGTTTGTTCACATTGTGTCTGTATGAATCTAGTGGTGTTATAGCTCTGTGTTTACACTCACAATTCTAGCAAACACAGATCTTAACTAGATTTGTAAAGTTCGTCGTGACAAACTTTGATGTTGGCTTTGACGAGGTAAGTATTCGCAAAGGCCGGTGCTTTTTGGAGGCAAGTGGACATAAGGGTCAGTGTTACTTTTGGAGGCAAGTGGGCAGAAAGATAGGGTGCCAAAACATTTAGAGGGAAGTGGAGACCAGCATGTGACATCATCCAAATACTCCTGAGGAAGTTCCCCTCATTGTTCTGAGTGTTTTTGATATGTCACATGTCCATGTTGTAAAAAGTTTTTTGATTTTGCATATTTTAGGGGCGGGGCTGTGGCACAATCGAAAGGCCAGTCGGTACACCAATTTAAAAATTTGTTCAGAGTATTACCCTAAAGGAGCTGGCCGAGTTTGGTGTAGATAGTCGAAAGCTTGCTGAGTTATAAACCTCCAAATTTTATAATGGGAGTCTATGGGAAAAAAGGCCACTTTGAGACCCGGTACCGGAAGTACCGGTACTCGGATCGCTTAGAAAAGTCATAGCAACAAACTTCAGACCAGGATCTACAACATATCCGAATTTGGTGCATGCGGCTCGAAAGCGCTAGGCCGCATTAAATTTTATAAATTTTTGTCTAAGCTGAAATAGGAAAACAGAATGTTGGCTTCTACAAAGCCAACATAATAAGTTCTTATGGTCTGCATTGTGTCATTATGTTTGTATTTTCTTTTGCTTTGTGAACATTTGGCCCACTGCTGAATATAACTGATGACCCCTGGTGTGACGTGATGGTGTGAAGTACCTAAACTGTCAGGACTGTCTATGGAGAAACACATGAGGATGACGTCTGTGTCTGGATAGGACAGCGGCCTCAACCGATCATAGTCCTCCTGTCCTGCTGTGTCCCATAAAGCCAGCTCGACCTGAGAGAGAGAGCGACAGAGAGAGAGAGAGAGAAACACAGAAATTAATATGAAATAAATATGTATTCTCCTCATCATATCACCTTTTTCTCCACCCACCCATGTACAACAGCAGACCTTCTTCGCTGTCTGATCTACAACTGTTCCAAGCACTTCCATCACTAAAGAGCTGACAGATTTCTGGGCTGAAGAAATCAGTTTGATTCCAGCACCAAAGTTCACATGTTCTCATGAATAACATTAAAGGTAGCTGTAAAAAGACATGAAGTTAAATTCCATGTGAATCAGTGAGAGCCATTAACATGAAGCTAAACTGCAAATGTTAGGATACACATCATAAGCCCTGGTATTAGTATTTGTGTGGTAGGAGCTACGGAATATTTCTCTCATATTGCATGTAATCACGGTCTAGAAGGTTATACAGTCAGTGAGCACGTTATTAGAAACACTATACTAATCCTGATTAGGCTCTTCCTTTCTCCCAAAACAGCATCTTTCTTTGTGGCATGGAAAATGTTGGAAACTTTCCTTTGAGATGCTTGTCCAGATGCTGTTGACATGATTGCGTCACACAGTTCCTATACAAAAACCTTCAGGTGGTTCTGCATATCTTTCCAGCACAACCCAAAGCTGTTCTACTTTCTATCAGCTGCAGCCAGTCTCCTCTCTGCGGATGTTAGATGTTTTTTCTTTATTGCACCATTGTGAGTAAAATCCAGAGATTCTCCAGACTGATGCATGAATATCAAGAGATCAGCAGTTATTGAAATACAAACCAGCCCAACTGACCCTAACAATCATACCATCTATATCTCTGACATCACATTCATCTCATTCCCCCATTCTGAGGGTTGTTGTGAACACTGCTGGAAGCATCTGACCGTATCTGCAGGATTCTGTGCATCTGGACTGCTGCCATGCAATTAGATAATTGCATGAATGAGTAAATGTACAAATGTTTCTAATAAAGTGCTTCAACAGTGCATTTGTACCATGTAAACACAGGATCTAGTAGTAGTAGTAATGTGATTGTAGTAAAGTAGCAATTGATTAAATTATATTTTAAAACATTCTGCCATGAGAAACTCCCACAATGAATTATGTAACGTTTCAGCTCTTAAACTGGTGGAAATGCAAGTCAACACACACACACACACACACACACACACACACACACACACACACACACACACACACACACACACACACACACACACACACACACACACACACACACACACACACACACACACACACACACACACACACACACACACACACACACACACACACACACACACACAGAGAGAGAGAAGCACGCACACACACAGACGAGAGAGAGGGGAGAGACTCACAGACACACACACACACAGAGAGAGAGAGAGAGGGAGAGGGGAGAGACTCACAGACACACACACACAGAGAGAGAGAGAGAGAGAGACTCACAGACACACACACACACACAGAGAGAGAGAGAGAGAGAGAGAGAGAGAGAGACACAAACACACACACACAGAGAGAGGGGGGGAGACACAGAGAGAGAGAGAGAGAGAGAGAGAGAGAGAGAGAGAGAGAGAGAGAGAGACACAGAGACAGAGAAAGAGAGGGGGGAGACACTCACAGACAGACACATACACAGAGTGCATACAGAACCTTAATTAAGGAAGTGGGAGATACTCATGTCTACTTTCTAGAATGACACGTGCATGCCGTCTGATCGAGAAATGGGAGGCCTACCACAGGTCTAAGATCATACCGCATCTAGTCTCACTGCCTTTATTGCTTCTGAAAAAATGGTCAGAAACCTCAAAACCACAGGGTGAAAATGAGGTTAGTGATCTTACAGATACACAGCGGTCCTGCGAATTACCCCAGCACCCTTCCTCTTAACATTCTTGTGCTCTGTCTCACATCACTGTCACCCATTTCAGTTTCGCTGCACAGCACATAGCTCTGATTGTCCACTAGGTCATCGTCTCCAAATGGAAAGTTTGAAAATGAATCAAAAGCAATAAGCAGTTATTGTATATCACTTTCATCAGGAAGTCATCTGATGTACTGAATATCGCTGACTTTCTAGCAAGGACTCAAGGAGAATATAAATGGAGCAAAGTTGGGGAATTATATTTGGAGTATCTCATGCAACATGACGGAATATTTAGTTGAACATGTCAATTAAAAGGAACAGCTGCACGATATAAACAAAAACATGCTATAAAGTGAAGAACATGGTGAATAATACAATAATAACTACATCTACGCACAAATGGTGGTTTGGATATTAAAGAAATCTTTGAGAATGAATTCTGATCCTGAATCAAATGGAAAAGAATGAGATTGGATCTGGAACTGGACACATTTACATATAAAAGACACTTAATTGTATAATTTGTAAGGATTGACTATTATATTTGTACTGTACATGATTAATTTGGTGTGTGTTAGAGAGCTTACAGTTGAGGCCAAAATTATTAGCCCCCTTATGAAATTAGACAAAACTCTTGATTTCTCCATGGAAATGACCATTAACAACAAGTGTTTTATAGTGTATTTGTTTCCAAAATAACAAAGACAAAATCTCCACTAAGTTTGATTAGGATATTTAATTGAAATAGTGAGTTGAAACAAGAAAGGGCAAAAATGAAATGTCCAAAATTATTAGCCCCCGGTCATTAATAGTCAATAGTGAACCCTTTCTGAGCCACAACTGACAACAACCTCTTAGAGTAGTTCTTTACTAGGTTGGCACAGGTTTCCTGAGGGATTTTAGCCCATTCTTCCATTGCAAATTGCTCCAGCTGGTCCAAATTACATGGCTTCCGAGCATGGACATTGACTTTGAGCACTCACCACAAATTCTCAATAGGATTGAGGTCTGGGCTCTGTGCGGGCCACTCCAGGACCTTGGTTTTGGTATCCTTCAGGAACTGTTGGACCAATTTCGATGTATGCTTTGGGTCATTGTCTTGTTGGAAGACCCAGCGTTGACCTAAGGCTAGACTACGAGCAGATTTCTGCATATTATCCCTCAAAATGTCAACATAATTTTCTTTTTTCATGATGCCATGCACCCGAACAAGGCTCCCTGTGCCTGAAGCTGCAAAACAGCCCCACAGCATGATGCTGCCACCACCATGTTTAACAGTGGGAACTGTGTTCTTAGAGTTGAAGGCCTCACCCTTTCTTCACCAAACATAAGCAACATCCATGTGCCCAAACAGTTCCAGTTTAGTCTCATCAGACCAAAGCACAGACTCCCAAAACTCATCTTTACCTTTCAAATGTTCACGGGCAAACCTCAGTCTAGCTGTGATGTGCCGCTGTTTGAGTAAAGGGGTTCTTCTGGGACGATGGCCCTGAAGCCCACCACGATGAAGAGCCCTCACAACTGTGTTCCTTGAAACATCAACTCCAGAAGAGGCCAGGTCAGCAACAATCATCTTGGCAGATGTCTGGGGCATCTTGCTGATATCTCTGACTATTTTCCTCTCCAGGGTTCTTGAAATCTTGCGCTTACGACCACGCCCAGGTTTGTTTCTTACAGAATTTGTCTCCTTGTACTTGGCAATGATGCAACGTACGGCGGTTCTAGACACTGTGAAACGCTTGGAAATGGCAGTATAACCTTCCCCCTTATCATGAGTCTCCACTATCTTCTTTCTGAGCTCAAGACTGATTTCCTTTGTCTTTGGCATGGTGAGTAAAAATAGTCTCTCCCAATAATGTGTTCAAGTGCCCTGTTCCTTGGAGTCCTTTAAAGCTGATTGAATGCCCAGGTATTGTTAGGAAGCCAATTGACTGCACAGGTGTGGTTTGAAAACTGATTGATTAATTTGGTGTGTTTTGAAAGCTGATTGATTAATTGGGTGTGTTTTGAAAGCAAATATTCACAAGGGGCTAATATTTTTGACCACCCCATTTTCACTATATTTGATTATAAAGCAAGCCTATAAATGTATTTTATATTTCAAAATGTACCAAAAGCTACTAAATAGCACTGGTGAATGTTTGATTATATCAAGTTTTATCAATGCTACAAAAATTGGAAAGATCTTTAGGAAAATGTTCCAAAATTCCTGGGGGGCTAATAATTTTGGCCTCAACTGTATATGAAGATTTACGACACATGAGATTTGAGACGTTTTATGAAGAAATTTATATTAAATTTATATTAAACAGGGTGACAGCCGACCCGATCGTGTGCTGTCTGGGATGGTTTGACTAGAGAATACACTCCGGATGGGCTGCGAGTCCAGCACACCACATGCATACGTTCATATGCACACAGCAATTCACACTTACAAGAAAATTTATCTTGGTGAGGTCACCCAGTCAAATCACCCAGTGAGGTGTTTTAAAAAAGAAAAAAGCTCAGGATCGAAACAGGGACCTTGGAGCTGTGATGCAGCAATGTTACCTGCTGTGCCACTATTCCACACAAACACCAAGACACAGTATATAATCAAACTGTAATGTTGAACATAATTTAGTTCTGTAAAGTAGAACTCCCTACCCTAAAGCCATATAAACTTTAATGACTTTTACATGAAGTACATCTGTATTCTGTCTGTAGCACATTACGGTACAAAATGGTGATGATGATGATGATGGTGATGATGATGAATGATGCTCTACAAAAAGCTATAGTACAGATTTGCACACACTGCCCTGGTGTGATCTTCACCCAGTCTGCCAGCCCACTGACCATCTGACGCACTTCAATGCTATTTCCAAGTTCTATATACAAGGTCTCAAACCGACCTGCTCTGGTGGTAAACAAATTACCAAGCATAGGAACTGACAAAGGGCATCAGTGAAATCTCATGGCTGAGCGTAACATGCACCTGCTGCTGTAACTTAGCACTTCATCATAAAGAAAACCTCCACCAAAATTAAGAATTCAGCTGCACTCTGGTATAATGACGTATTCACAAACCCAAGCCGTATCGATTCAGAACTACTTCCAGAATACATACAAACAAAAGGCGGTCACGCTGAACAATTCCAAGGGGCAAAAATTCCATTACGTCAGCTAGCAGCAATGAAGCTGGCAATATCCTGTATATCCTGGAAATAACGGTTTCTTTAAACAAGCAAATATCCTTTACCGTTGAACCAAGAGTGTACTTGAACACCTGAGTTGACGTTGTATCCATTTTATGTCTTTAATAAAACATTCCCTCTGATACTAAGCATTAAATCGAGCGGTCTAATTGTGTGACCTTGTACAATACCTGGAGACGCTGTACAATATCACAGCATAGAATTAACTCAACATATAGTCGTTTCTGTCTGAGTGAGCACGAGTCGTTAAGTAGTACTCAGAGTGCAAAACACAGCTTATCCCGTTTCTGCACACTGCCATTAACAGTGTGGCACTGACTGGAATTTAGAACTTTATTTTTTCAATGCATTATATGTGGTTTATAAAATGGGACTAATGGTGAACGTTCTGTATGGTCTTGTGTTAGTGAAACACTGAAGCACAGCTGAACAAACCTGTTCAAGACACTGTGGGCATTAAAATACATTAATCTAATGGATCTGCACAGACAGCATGAGCTACTGTCAATAGTGGTGTTATTACAGAGCACAGCACTTTACATATACACCAATACAAACAACTAATATTATATATACATACTGTGTGTGTGTATATATCAATCAATCACCCACACACAATAATCAGTTTTATTTGGCATTATTTGGTGGTGCTGGGAAACACTGGGGATGTTTTTTTATAAAGTTTACAGGCGTTTGTGACAAATATAGAAAAGTATGACCGGCCAATCCATTCCATTAATACCGATCCGACATGTAAGGTAAATGTTGGTCTGATATGGACGCTCAATATCAGACGGACACTCTGTACTACAATGACATGCGGTTGATATGATTTATTCTACCGATACCAGAAACTCTACAAGGACGACACACTGGCACATTATGCAGAATGACAAATCTGATCGATGTGCTAAACTGGGCTGATACACTGCATCTGATCAACAACCAGTATCTGATCAACACACTGTACTGGACACTCAGTGACGCACCGTATGAGACGTCTGATTCCAATCAGAATTTTGCACTTCCCATAAACAAGGATATACGTTTATTATTGCAGTTTTATTAGTACATTTATTATTTATTATGTATTATTGAAATTAATAAATACACGAAGACAATTCCACATAAAAAATATAAACTTGATCCTGAAACATAGCAGGCTGTGAGCATGACAAAACACTTCAAAATGGCCTTTTAAGTCCATAATGTATGCAAGTCTACTCAAATGCAAAATTAAAAGAAAAACCTACTAAAAAAAAAAAATTAACCTACTAATAATAGCTACTTTTCACTCACCTGTTTGCCATCCACTTCGATGTCTGCGATATAGTTTTCAAATACAGTAGGTACGTAGACCTCAGGGAACTGGTCCTTACTGAAAACGATGAGAAGACACGTCTTCCCGCACGCTCCGTCTCCTACGATCACCAGCTTCTTACGGATGGCTGCCATTGCTGTAGATCAAGCAAAGAAACGACGGTTGTTAAAATAATAACGAGATGTCACTTTTCGAAATGGCCGACACACTAGTGGATTTGGAGCGTGTAAGGATAGAAAGCAAAATAAAGTATAATGAGGGGAAAGATATTCTGTAAGAACTACTGCTTTGCTCGATAGTAGCTATTTCAAACTCTGAGCCTGGCTTTCTTTGGCAGGAGTTTAGTTACTGCATGGCAACAGTTCAATTTATAAAAAAAAAAAAAGAAAAAAAAGAAAAAGAGGGAGACAGAGAGGGTCAGAGCTGGACCTAGTTCCACAGACACTAAAGAGGGGAAATTAAATCAAATTGAATAAATAAACAAATAAATAAAACTGGTTGGTGAGTTTCTGCCCTGCCCTTTTTTCTTTAATCTGTTCTTGGAGTGAGAACTTGTGGAAATCAAGGACACGATGGCCTGAAAATGTCTTATCCAGAGCATAGAAACACACAGACCCTTAAATAGATCCACTGCAAGCAGGTATCCAAATTTTGGAGTGTATACGGTATCTCCAGGATAATGCGGACGGACACACACACACACACACACATACACACACAACCTGTTCATACTGTTTCACCTCAGCTCTAAAAGCTGCATGCTGGCACAGGAAAAATGGTCAGGAACACTGTGATTGTGAATGCTTCTGGTGGCAGCCAAGTTAAAGGGCAGCAGAGCTGTAGTGCCTTTCTAATGTTAATAGATGTTCCCCAAGTGGAGGAAGGTAGAAAAAGAGATTCCATTCCAAAGCAAAGTCACATGTACTATACAATACACAAACAGTATTGTTTCTCATGGACCACAAAGAAAAGCCAAGCCTTTGTTGTTGAAAAACAGAATAACTACTAAAGCTATTCATTAACACTTCTGATCGAGTGGTGATTAAAAGATTAAGGATTTAACAATAAAAGATAAACAAAGAGGAAACTAAACGCAACACCTATTAAATCTAGAAGCAACACATCTATTAAATAACAGATTCAGATTCTCAAATTCTAAGGGCTGTGATTGGATAGTGGTTACATGTCAGTGTTCCACTACTGCAACACAGTGAGGAAAAGGAAATGCAATGTAGCAGGATCTAAAATAAACAAATGAAAACCGATCCCGTGCTGAAAACAAGCACAACAAGCACAGTGAAGGTTTTCATAGGGGCAGCTATAATACAACAACCCTGGAGAAACAGTGGCAGCTTGGTGGTGCTGGGGCTTGAACTCTGATCGACAGCCCAGACCATTAACCACTCTTTCAGAAATCTTAGTTGGTGGCGATTGACGTTGTTCATGTTGCGTGTTTGAACTGCAAATGCTCTACGACAAGATGTTACTGTGTATAAGCTCAGGCAGAGTTACCACCCACAGTACATGACATTGAAAGCACTGAACTGTGTCTGTTGAGAAATTCCATGCATTTTTACGTTTTTGTTTTTGCCGAATGCCAGAGTCCTGCCCAGATAGCGTTCCTCCTACACGGCTCAAGTTAGTCAAGCGGTGGCTGCAAATGATTTTCCTGTCCCTGGATATGCTTGTTTTCAGAGCTCAGAGAAACTGCATGCACCATTTGTGCCATCCTAAAGTCATTGCTACACGCATGCATTGTGGGAAATCTGTTCAGGATGCAACACACACACACACACAATCACCCCTACCTGACCAAAATAGTTTGATTGCGTGACGGGGTTTAAAATGGGATCAAATCCTACAGTGTATTATATCCACACAGTAAAGGACTTCCATAAGTAAATGGTCAAGCAACCAGGAAACCGGAAGCACAAGATGCCTTTCTGATGGTCTGGAAAACATTAATAATGATCACAGCAGCCAGTGAACACAAGCACTGTAAGACTTTAGTGACATTTTAGATCAAAAGTTTGTACATAGTGTAATTGCTATCTTCTGAAATATCTAATCCATTTTATCGGCCCATGGTATCAGGACCATGGTATCAGCCACAAAAGCATAAATAAATAAATAAACCTCTCTGTCTCCTGTTGTATATTGGTTATAAAGCAATGTTACTGTCTGGTTTCTATGATATAGTTCACTTTTGTAATGGGGCTGGATTTCAATACTCTCTCTCTCTCTCTCTCACTCATTTTCTACCGCTTATCCGAACTACCTCGGGTCACGGGGAGCCTGTTCCTATCTCAGGCGTCATCGTGCATCAAGGCAGGAGACACCCTGGACGGAGTGCCAACCCATCACAGGGCACACACACACACACACACTCATTCACTCACGCAATCACACACTACGGACAATTTTCCAGAGATGCCAATCAACCTACCATGCATGTCTTTGGACAGGGGGAGGAAACCGGAGTACTCGGAGGAAACCCCAGAGGCACGGAGAGAACATGCAAACTCCACACAAGGTGGAGGCGGAAATCGAACCCCCAACCCTGGAGGTTTTAGGCAAACATGCTAATCACTAAGCCA
This sequence comes from Tachysurus vachellii, assembly GCF_030014155.1. Classification (NCBI taxonomy): domain Eukaryota; kingdom Metazoa; phylum Chordata; class Actinopteri; order Siluriformes; family Bagridae; genus Tachysurus; species Tachysurus vachellii. The sequence goes on from NC_083470.1 coordinate 9,295,988, forward strand.
CCGTGCCCCCGATTTCAATACTGTTAAGCATTAATTACTTTAGAGCTTTTAAACACACAGACACACCAAAGTACAAACAACTACAATCTATGCAAATAAAAGGTGCTATTACAGTAAAATTGCATTAACAACTGGATCCAGATGTTGTTTTCCAGTTTCTTGAGTGTTTGGTTCAAGCTCAGCTCTTAAAAACACTGAGTAACGAGCGCTCTTGTAATTGCCACCTTTTTAACAGATGAAACATGTTTACTCATCAAAAACTGTGTGGAAAAAAAGAACATTAGCCATTTCTTACAGCTGTGTCTATCCAAAAGGTTCAGGCTCATTCGTACATTAATGATCACACTGTAGTGTAGTGTAATCAAATATTAAAATGAAAAATTAATGAATGCAGGAGGAAAAAAAACAAAAAAACGATGAAAGCAGAACCCTACTGGCATCGTCACTGGTTGATATCTTTCAAAATGACCAACTACTAAATCGTTATATCCAAATACAGGCACAAGGAGGAAAAAAAAAAAAGGAATAGGTTTGAAAAACCATTGGCTCAAAGAGAAATAAAATGAGTAGAAACGACCTAAAACAGGTCACAGCTCTCTCTCTCTCTCTCATTCAGAGAGAGAGAGAGAGAGAGAGAGAGAGTGTGTGTGTTTGAGAGAGCCCGCGAATGTTCCTGGTGATAGCGTCCCAGTTTCACACACACACATTCATCACACTGTCACTCTCGTGCAGAAAGTCTTAAATTATGGCCGGCTCTGCTTGCTACTGCGCACCGGTGACTTTTAAACCACCAGCGGAGCTTTACTGCAGATTGGACACAAACCGTCTCCTCACAATTGCCGCGACGCAAATGAGAAACAAGTGCCTCATAAAAAGCCTCGTCCTTTTCTGCTTGACCTTGTTCTCCACTATAGCATGCAGAAAAAAAATAGAGAAAAAGGAAAAAGCCAGAAAGGTCATACTGTGCATGCTTAACAACCCTTCTACCCTCCTACTTGTTCAGTGTGGGGTCTTCATACACAAATGCACTACCACAAGAATTACTAATACAACCTGATGTGATGGGGATTTCCATTTCACACCATCTATGCATTATATGTGTACGAGTGTGTTAAAAAGGAAAGCGTTAAGTGTTGTCTGTATGCAGTAGGATTTAACTGGACTGTGGAGAAGTGGGTGTTCTGATAGGAGTGAACTCAGCGTTTTTCCTGGTGAAAGGTGGGGGTGGTGGGAAAGATGGAGCTGAATCAAGACATGATATTACTGCTTAATAGCTTTTTTCTCCCAACCCACACATTCATAGTGATGTCGTTTAGAGCTGGAGTAAAAAGTTGTTCAGTTAATTGCAGGTCACACAAACACCAAGAAGCAAATTACACGACGCAATTAAACGTGCAAAAAAAGACCAGAAATCGGCGTGTTTTATTTTTACCTCCCCGGACAGAACACTAACAAACAAAAAAACCCAGACACACACACCAGAACAACAATAATAGATGGGGGGGGAACACACAAGGTGTAGTAGTAGTTAAATTTTGTCGTGTATCTATCAGCACCAGCACACAATGACATTCCGGTTGCTCTTTTCTAAGCTCTGTGTTTAAGCTCAAGAGAGGAAAAACAACAGAATGGGAAGCACTGAGCTCACTTCCTGTGCTGTACACTCCCTTCCTGCATCCAACGAAAGGTCAGAATGAGTCATTAGAACAAAGGCAACTAACACTGCTAACAAGAAAACCTTGGAATTTCCTTAGCGTATTTGTTGAAATTTCTTTCTAAAACAGTAAGACAAGTCAGGGGTAATGGCTGCTTACTAAATTACAAGTTTCTTTACATTTTGTCACGTGCCGATTGCGACTCCAATAAGAAGAGCTAGCAGTCAGAGAAGGTGCAGACAAGCATGTTATATCACAGGACAGCTAAAGCACAAAGTAACGCACAAACTGCTCTCTTCCACTTACATCAACTCACAGATTTTAGACCGTAACAATTGCAGGGTGAATGTTTTCCTGTTGCACCACTCAGAGGCAGGTCCTGAACTATAAACTGAAACAGTTTGTCGACGTGGATCTGTACGTGGACCAAATCCTCTTTTAACAGCTTCAGCACTTCAGTAATTCAGAATCCCCCCTTGGATATTTTACAGCCCATTCCCACACAGAGTGATGCAGGTTGTTTCTTAAGTATGCAGCGTGCCAAAAAAGTGGGCAGGCTTGATCAGAGTAGACCGCTGGTCCGAACTGGACCCACAGCACGAATCATTCTGTCAGGAGAAAGAATGGACCCGTTTATGAGAATCATAAGGCAGGAAACGACATCATGAAAAGGACCTCTAAACTAACAGAAACGTTCCCGAACGAGCCAAAATGTCTGAAGTTTCCCAGTACACAATAACAAAATAGAAACACGGACCTGAAAGGGGATTTCACAAACATGCTGTCATTATGATGAACTGCATGCTGAGGCCAGAGGGACGGACCGGTTACAGCTAGAAAAACTGCAAACCTGGGCAAATATTGTGTTCCCATTGGTCAGTCCAATGAGATTCAACAATAAAGTGTAAAATGCTGAACGCTGCCTACACACTCACTCTCATTCATCCTTCCATCCATCGCTTTCATCCTTCCATCCTTTTTCTCCACAGCTGGAGATACAATAAGCCAGGAAAGGTCTCGTCTTCTCCCAGAGAAAGCAGACATGTTAATTTTTCTTCAGAAAAATTGCTAACTGTTTTGCTAAGTTGTAATTCTGGATGTTAAATTTGATGTTGGATTTATTTTAATTTAAATTGATAAGAATTGAAATGCTCTGTTTAAAATATTTAAAGATTTTCTGTTTAAAATATGATTAATAAACACAAATGGAATTGTTTAAGTATTGTGCATTATTTTTCACATTTCTTTTATTATGGAATCGGAATCAGAACCGGGAATCGTAAGGCAGAACTGGAACCGGAATCGGAACCAGAAAATTTCTTTTGATACCCAACCCTATTCAAGACATGTGATGCACTTTTAATCAGGTTCTATACGAACTACTCAACTTTCTTTTTGGGGCCATAAAATATCATCCACAACGATTAACGTAATCCATCATGTTTGTTCCCCCTCCAGTACTATTTTTGAAAGCACAAATAAAATTCCCATTTTATTCTGAACACATTAAATTCTAGTACTTGGCCAAGAATGAAATATTGCAGACCAGCATTTTAAAGGTTCAGTCTTTCATACAAACAGAACTGATGTGTGACATGGCAGGAAGATTGGAGATTCATGCAGCTTGTCGTGATCTTGGCTGAAGTTTGTCATATCTCATGTGTTCTGTAAGCTGACTGGAGTCAGTGAACGGGCATGTGGTAGCCTAGTGGTTAAGGTGTTGGGTCATCAATCGGAAGGTTCTGAGTTCGATCCCAGGTCCACCAAGCTGCCACTGTTGGGTCCCTGAGCAAGGCCCTTCACCCTCAATTGCTCAGTTGTATAAAAAAAATGAGATAATGTAAGTCACTCTGGATAAGTGTGTCTGCCAAATGCTGGAAATGAACGTTACTGTCAACAAGAAAGTTAAGTTCGGTCTATTCTGTATGACTTTGGCAGTCAGTCAGTGCGATTTGGACAGTAAGTTACAGGCTGTAACTTGTGTTAAAGCTTCAACAGATTTTTTAATACAAATTGACAGTTACTTGATGCAAGGAATGCAGTGCATGCAGCCAATAACCAGTTTCAGTCCATATCTTTTTGAGGCTTGTATTGCTTTGAGAACAAGTCTTGAGGATAAACCCAGCTACCAGTTGGAGAAAATTGAGCAAGCTTTTTTTTATTATTATTTTTTAGCCAAAATGTTTAGTGTTGTTAAAAGGTTTGTATTGTATAACATGGATTCTTTCAATAGCAAAACACTCAAACAAAACGCTCCCTGTGCTCCAGAGCAAATACTCTCGTCCACTCAGAGTATCCATCTATTAGTTTTAGTGGTTTATGCAAGAGCTGTGAAGGCTGGTCAGAGTCTGGTGTGTGTACGTGTGTGTAGACTAAGGTGCTTGGGATAGTGCCATTAAACAGTACATTCAGCACAAGAGCAGGCTTCTGGTTTCCTCCTGTGAAAGCAAAACAACACACTTCCTGATCCTGGGAGTGGTGCTTGGCAGTGTGCTTTCATGCTAGGGCTTCCACACTGAAAATAACAGAAGGGTGGGACTCTTCCAAAACACACAGCACAGTTTTCAGCCAAAAACCTAGAGATCCAACTGCCACAGATCCCAGAGATTCTCCTGCGAGATGTACAGCCAGGCATCATTTGAAAGCCATAAGACATGAAAGAGCGAGAAAGAGGATGTTTCATTACAGCTGTTAATCTATAATAACTGGCTCAAACTCGATTATGGGAAAGAATGCAATTTCAATTCTGTTAACAAGGGGATTTGATAGTTGCATTTCAAAAGACCTCCCAGATCTTCTCTGGTCAGCAGAGGTTCAACCAAAGGGACGCACAAGTTCCTCGCGCCAAAGGGGAAGGTTACTGGAGTGTCCCGCAGTGTTCTTCAAATACTTCAAAGTCAACTGCAGGAGTTTAAAGAACAAAAAAGGATGGCGTGATGGAACAGCTGGCAGAGAAAGCACTGGAGATGATTTATGGTTTAAAGCTTTAGCTGATTTCTCCATTAAAACAATAATGACTGGTTTGAGTTTATATGATACAATCTAATCTATAACCTAATCTAGCCCATGCAACTCAAACGAGGAGCTGAAATCGTCACCATATACCCCGGGGCAATAGGAATGCCATAGATGCTCCTGGGAGTCAGTGTGCTGCAGGCTCTGAACACACAATGTAAAAAGTCTGATGTCAGTATGAAGTCCAGTGCTCACTGACATGAAGTAGAACACGCAGGGGTCTGACAGTGCTGCCAAATCATTACATGCCCAAATCCTTCCAGGTGCAAAATGATGTAGCTATATGTAGATTTTAGACTGCTGAAGAAACGAAGTGAACTGTGCTGTTCAGGAGGAGTTCACCAGGTATGTCTCGCTGCAACTTGGTCACATTTATTACAGAAATGCACCAGCCCCTATACTGAAAGGTCTGTCTCATGGGATAGATCCTGATTTGAGTGAGATCTTGTTTAATCAGTGATTCAGATGAAACAATTTAAGACCTTTTCAATGTTCAGCATTCAGAGTCGATGCACGTGCAGTGAAATCTGATTGAAACTTTACATATGCTGAAGCTAGAGGTCAGAAAGTGTACAAAAGTAATTGCAGGGCTACACACCTTCCTAACTTTCCTTTTAGCTTCAGGACAAAATAACTAATTACAGACTGACACAGAGAGACAGACATGAGCACAGACCGAGATAGAGAGATACACAGATCAACGGTTTCTTAACTCTATACGCAGCAAGTTGCATCTTTCTCATACAGAAACTGACATCAATTTCAACTAACCTACTGGAAGGAATCAAAAGTATTTAATGAGCTATAAAAAATGTATTTAATGAGGAGACGCTACCCCATCAATATTGTGCTAATGTTTGAGCTCAGCTGAGGTAATGATTCAGAGCTCATCAGGGAGCCGCACATGAGGTTCTCTTCCTCTCAGATGGATGAGAACATCCAGCCATGACGCTTAGTTACAACTGTTAGAATGAAAGCTTCAGCAAACTTGAGATCTCATCTGTACTGTATGGTTAAATGCATCATATTTACTACCATCCTCGATATGAACCGGAACCAGGAAACAGAACAAAATGAGGACAGCACTGCAGAGTGTTTATTTTCCCAGCTTGATTTAATCAGGGCATAGGCTATTGAAAAACTGCTAGGCAATGATGTTGCACTATATAATAAACTAAATTTAACCAGGACAAATGCTTCTTTGGGGATATTCTTGACAGCATCATGGCTGTGCTCATTGCTCTTAATGTGTCACCTTGCATGAAGTGAGCTTTTCCCCTCACAGGGTAGAAACGAGATCTGAGCAAAGGGGGTGCAATAAAATTTCAGTTTACTGTCTAACTTAAATCAGTTTAGCTCACAGCTCCTGACAGCAACTTCAGAAGGCGATGTCTGAGTTAGTATTTTAGACGCCAATTGGAGTATTGTGTCTTTTGTTTCTTGTTGTGGGAGGACAACTCCAGCTCCCCTGTGTTGATAAGGAAAGGAGGATACATCGCAGCAGCCCCATTAACAGTCACATTGTGCATGTTTGCAGTGTAATTACACCATACTCAAATCAGCTATCTGCAGTGCATCCATTAATGAAAAGCGGTCATCATAAATTAGGCTAAACATGCAGAGGTCACATACTTCAAAAATAAGCAAGTGCTTGTATGTTGCTGAGCTTGGAGGTATGGGCAGCACCTCCCCAGACGGCCGAGATGTTTTGCATGACTCGGAGGTAGAGACTAAAGATTTGAAAATGTAATAAATCTTTGGAAAATAGGCATGTAACCGAATACATGAGCACACATGTGGGAAGTACACTATTCGTTTTGCTCTTCGTTTCAATGCTTGGTGAAAGCTTAGGCCCTGAAAGCTTCAGCAACAAATAAAATTAAGGCAGCGCTTTTACTTTTAAACAAAAGTTCAGTAACGTAGCAGTTTGTTTAACCGCAGGATCGCAATGGTTTAAATCAGGCAACTATGTTTACATTTTAGGAACTTCCCAGAGCATCCTTGCAAAAAAAAAAAAATTAGAAATAGAGTTTAGGCCACAACCACTCTGGGTTTATAAAAACAAAAAGATAAAACAGATCTGCGGACGATTAAACAGAAGAATATAGTGTTACCCAGTCACAGATAAGGACTGATGTGATCACACCCTTCTGCCGACGAGCTGATATTAATCAAGCTTCATCACTCCAAGATTAACTGTGAGAAGACAGTAATATTTCAGACTTTACCAAGTTTGGTTATATTTTGAAAAGACAGTAGACAGTAACATGAATCTGGCAAGATCTGTGGGAAAAATAGTCAATGCCTAATCCCTGACCCAAAAATAAATAAATCACCACATACTTCAAACAGTAATTTAAGTCCAGCCCAATAACATCATGTCCCTCTTATTGAACATACTATCCAGTAAAGGAGCTACAGCCATCTACAAAAGAAGGCGAATGTCGTACTGATGGTGTGTTCTAATGCGTTTCTTTTCAAAGCAAATTGTTCCGATGTTATCACCGTATGTTATTGGGAAAAAAATAAAGGTGTGGAGGATTGGGCATGGTCTAGCGCTATTTTGAGAATAGAGGGAGGAGCCAGGAAGAGTGGGAGGTAAAGACTTACTCCTGTGGGGGATTTTATTTATAAGTGGTGTGTTTCAGTGAGCGACAAGGAGAGACGAGCAGAAAAATGAAGAGCTGTGCCAAGTCTTCCTTCGGTTTCATAATTCCTGAATAACCTACAAGTGTCACAGAGGGGGAGAAAAAATAAAAAAATTAAATAAATAACTAAATAGTCAAATGTATCTAGGACGAAAAGACCTAAAGATGGACAGCAGATTTACAGTCTGTACATTGTTTTTGGCTTTAGATTTCTGGATAAAGTTTTAAAAAACACTAGCTGAATTCAGCTTTATTTGTTCCCGAAAGTCCCTATAAACATCATCAGGAATAAACCTTGAGACCGTATTGTGATTAAGGGGACTAACATGAGCATGATGTATGTAGTTTGTGTTTACAGCAAGATAGTTTCAGTCAACTGATGTGTCTCTTTGTTGGGTGGCAAACAAGTAAAACATGTTTTCCGGTATGCTTTATGCTCTTCTTTAAATGTTTTGTGTGTGTGACTATGACATGCCCTCATGTACACGTCTTTATTACTGTGAAGGAGCTTGCTCAGTCAAAACATTGAATTCCCAGACAAAACACAAGCTTCGCTTAAAAAAAAAAAAAAAAGCTTGCCATGGTGACAGGAAAAAAGGTGTGTAACTCACTGCACAATGTTTGAGAAACATCCATCCAGAGTGAGGATAAGTAAATATGTTCAAGAAGTTCAAGTAGGTAAGAAGGCATTAAGGGACAGTGACATCCGCTTGTGGGTAACTTAACTCCTTTGCCCCAAGCTGAATAACAAACTGATATGAACTGAGGTGGAGGGTTATATAACTGTAGTCTAATCACGCAAACAATGCTAAAAGAGCTTCCATACAAAGGTGTTCTTCACACCCTGTTCACAGTCACCTGCTGTCTTGAACAAAAAGGAAACAGATCTACACAAAACGTTATCTCGTTACAATTCCTGCTCGACAATGTTAACATACTCCCTTCCCGTTTGCTCAAATTAAAACTAAACACATCCTTCCTTTAAAAGCTGTTAAGTATTAAGTCACCATTAACTCTTGAACACGCGTAATCAAGCCATTAATGAACAATGTGCAGTGTGAGAATATGGTACGCCATGAAGTGGTGTACTTGGGTCCTGACCGATCTAAACCTTATTGCAGACCAAGGTTTTCCAAGCAGAACATTGCTCAGAGCATCACACAGCCTCTGCCTGCTCATATTCTCACCATAGTGCATCTTTTTCCCAGGTTGTCGTGAGTCATGAGACTGGGGCACTTTTTTTTCTCCCCCTGATGCTCACATGCCCATTGTAGCTTGTTTTGGTGGTGGACATGAGCCAGCATACTGTAGGCACTAATGCATTAAGCCCGACTCACAGTGTGCGATTTTTTATAATCCTTCGCGGTTGTTGCTGGTCAGTGTAGGATCTCAGTTGTCATCATGTCAGACTGTACGACACTCAAGATGCGTAAAAATCGGACACACACAAGAAGACTTGTCTGGGGTTTTATGTCACCAATCCGTGATATGTTCAGACCAGCATTCTCTCGATAAAATGGCAGGTAGCAGCAAATGAAAACAATCTGTAGTGTTAATTTTGTTTATAACAAACCTTGATAATAAAAAACGACATCTTCCCTAAGGAGATTGAAGTTGTTGCTCTAAGTCCATCATCCGGTTTGGCGCTTCCATTGGCTCTTGGTTTGATGCTCGTCATAGATGACACTGACACTGCCAGAACTTCATCAGAGAAAAAAAATTATTGCAACGATAATTAATCGGCTGTCAATGACCATGTCAATCCAGTGATCAAAGACTACAAATTTTACCCTTGGATTCTAGAAATCATTTAGAATCATTTTCCTATATTTACAAAGCCGTAATGAATTTGTTTAGACCAAGAATAAAACGGACACAAACAGATTTCATATTCAGGCTATTAATTTTTTTTTTATTATGTGATTCCCCATAATGTAAGCTGGTTTGATTTTCAAAAGAAAAAAAAAAAAGAAAAATCCCTCTCGTTCTCACTGGTACTGGTTCTCACAATTATTAAAAACAGGTGAAGAACTCAAACAACAAAATCACCAGCTAACTTACTTTAAATTTGCAAGAACTATAGACTAATACAATAACAGGCTTAAATAAACCCACAACATAAGTCCACTTACACTCACGGACACGCGTTTTATCAACTGGCTAGCTATCCTCCAGACACCAGTCTTTCTCTCATTTCGGCCGTGTGGCGCGCGTGCCCGCTCGCGGTGTGAAGCGCGTCCGCGCTATTCTCCGAGATGCACTTGACGGCCTTTTGTGCAGCGAAATATTATTTTTTTTTGGACGACCGAGTTAAGGCGGTAGGGTTTCCCAGCTTAGGCGGGCCGCCCGAACTGCAAAGTGCTGCGGGAAACCCTGGAAGACTTATTTGCACATTTTTTAAAAGGTTCTAATACATGAAATAAAAACAAACGTGTAAGAACACCAGTTTACAGATCATCTTGCCTTAAGAACGTAAATAACAGGCATATAAATGGACTCCAATGGCGAGAACATGGGCACAGGCTTATAATCATTAAGTGACAAATCTCAGCCCTGCAGTGCTGCTGTTTACTGCACAGCCATAAAGTTGGAAAATATGATTTATAGTAAATAAAAAAAGCTGGGCAGGTCTGCAGGCTGCTATTTGTGCATGTTGGCAAAAAGATAATCTTTCACACAGTCCCATTCAATAGATAAACTACCTACTGGACAGATGCTGCTGATTTAAATCTGGCTGATTTCAGCTATTTCATTAGTAATTAGTATGTAGAACTGATAAGCAATCCTGAAAAACGCTGAAGCTTAGAGAAAAGGGGCAATATTTCACTGATGATAACCCCAGAAAGATCAACATATCACAGTCCACATGGGCAAGTGCTCAGAGGAGAAAAACTACCCAGGGCTACTGTATTCACATCCCACTGGCCTGGGACAAGACATAAACTGCGACCTGATCTGTTTTCTCTATTACTCATGTACATTTACACAGACTGTGATCTAATGCATTCATTTACAACAGGCATTAATGGTTTCTTGTCTAAAAAAACCCATGGAAAATGCTTAAATTGTATACGTATCAGTCCATACAGTGGAAAAGCTAGACAACAGGATGCTGTAGCATGTCATAACGATCAACATCATGCAGATACAGGTCAATAAATAACTTTAATCAGCATCTGCATGGGGAAATCAATGTGGTCTCTGTGACTTTGACCGTAGCATTGTTGTAGGTGTAGAGGCCAGACTATTTCGAGGTTGTTAATAACCACTCTTTACATTTATGCCGAGCCGAAAAGTATCCCGTCAAACCCAGAGGGGGACGGACAACAGCAGAGGATCACATCAAGAGTAAGCCAAGAACATGAATCAGTGATCACAAGATGGACAGTTGAAGACTGGAAAAGATCAGGTTTCTTTGTTAAAACTATATAAATATGGCACAAAACCTCTTCTCTGGCTTCTCTGTAAACATTGTCCTGTACTGTTAACGGTTTTGGCAAATATCCACCAAAACTGAGTATAAACCAAGGAACTAAATTACATTTATTAATCTATAGTAAGTTCTTTACACCGGTCAGGATCTCTTCTGTATCCTGAGTCTCTACTGGGAACAATGAGCACACAGTGGGTACACACACTGAAATCCTGTGATTGTCATTGTGTCTGGATGGGACACCAGTCCCAGTTCAACACTAACCACCAAATAAATCTGTGCTGCAGAGCTGATGGCGATTAGAGTACACACACCTCCAGAGCTGCATGAGATGGGGGTGGTTTGCGTAACCGAATGCGGTGGAATGTTTTCGGGCTACTGATGAGCAGATATGTGAGAAGTCTGTGATTCTGGGCAAGTCCACAATGCTTTAATTCTGCTGTAATTCCTGTACACGCAGTAAGGATGGGTGCGTCATGCGTGTCGTGTGGTTCAGTTAAGCATGGAGAATTTGTTGAAATGTAACTGTGGCCAGTTTCTGTATGTTGCTGAAGATCTGCAGAACATCCATTGAACACACACAGACACAACGCGAGATTTATTTGTGCGAGTCTCGACTCGAATTCTCTCACGGAGCTTAGGTATGTTTGGAGATGTCGGAGACGTGGAATTCAACATCCTTGCAAGTATTTTCTGACGTTCGGTTAGAGCGACATTTACACTGAGGTCGTGTGGTCGGGGGGATGGGGAGGTAATTGTAAGATGAAAGGAATGTTTGCCTGCAGCAGCTCACCACAACCCACCACGGAAATCCACACACAGCTCAGATATACACACATACTTCTCATTTCCCTCTACTTTGATCTCCTTATGACATGGTTAACATTATGAGCAGGAGGAATGTGAAGTAATTAAGATACACAGAGCAGACACACAATTACATAAGGTTGTGGCGGTACATGGAGAGTTCTGTCTATCTGTGTGTGTGTGTGTGTGTGTGTGTGTGTGTGTGTGTATGTGTGTGTTCACATTTGCTTCCCTCCCTCCCTTCCTCAGTAGATCTCTTTCATTCAGTGTTGGTCTCTCTTAATGTCTCAGTACATCTCTTTCTATCTGTCTCTCTCTGTCACACTCCATATCTAAGCATGATTTTCTTTCTCTTTCAAAGTTTCCATATGTCTCTCAAATTCTCAGTAAGTCTCGGTGTTGGTCTCTCTCAATAGGTCAGTGTATCTATCTCCGGGCTTCTCCCCATGTCCAAGCACGTTTTTGTCTCCTACATGACTGTGTGGTTTATATGAAATAGTTGCAATCCTAACGAAGAGGAAAAACAACCGCCGTTCGTCAAAAGCTTACAGAAAGCCACACTGCAGGAGATATCTAAATCCAAATCTACAGGGAGCCCTCATGATGCTTAATCTCAGGAGTGAAAGGAAGCAGAAAATCAGAACTAGCCTGAACTAGGTGAAGATTCTCCACGCTGTATAGTCAAGCCAGAAATACTCTAATTAGACAGCCAAGGGATTCTTTCGAAAAGACACAAACATGGAAATAGATAGATAGAGAGATTTTCTCTGAGGAAAAAAAAAATGCAAAGTAGCTTTTGGACTAATACTAATGCTTTAAAATAAATCACTGATTAAGTTACAGGAACACGCAGTTTGGATCGAGAGCCTTCGTCTTGTTTGCGATTAAGATGAACCTTTGTCACAGTAGGAAGTGTGAACACAGCCTTCCCACTCTCGCCAACACTGTGGCCTTAAACTTTGTCTATAGTGTATGTACGATGTATGCAAATACTTATTAAAATAATAATTAAAACAATAAATAAATGTGACCATAATGACTGTAATTATTGGGTTTCTACAGTGTGTAAACAACCTCAGGCCATATGAGTTAGTTCTAATGGGAAGAACAGCCAAATGTACAGTACTGTGCAAACGTTTTAGGTAGGTGTGAAAAAAATGCTATAAACAAAGAATGCTTTCAAAAATGGAAGTGTTAAACATTTATTTTCATAAATGAACAAAATGCAGGGAATGAACAAAAGAGAAATCTAAATCAAATCAATATTTGGTGTGACCACCCTTTGTCTTCAAAACAGCGGCAATTCTTCTAGGTACACTTGCACAGTTTTTGAAGGAACCCGGCTGGAAGGTGTTCCAAACTTCTTGGAGAACTAACCACAGATCTTTTGTGGATGTAGGCTCTCTCATCCTTCTGTCTCTTCATGTAATCCAGACACACTCGATGATGTTGAGATCAGGGCTCTGTGGGGGTCGTGCCATCACTTTATGCTGGTTTGAAGGCAAAAAGGTAGTAACACCAAATATTGATTTGATTTAGATTTTTCTTTTGTTTGCTTACTTTGCATTTTGTAAATTGACAGAAATAAACACTCATTATTTATATTTCTGAAAGCATTCTTTGTTTACAGCATTTTTCACACCTGCCTAAAACCTTTGCACAGTACTGTACGTGTTCACTAAAAGCTCCGTTGTGTATAAATCTCTAAGAAATAAATGACAGAATATCAGTGAGATCTGAGACTGATCCACACGTGAACAGTAAATTTTATATACAATCATCAAATAAATAAATAAATAAATAAATAAATAAATAAAAACAAACAAACAAACAAACAAACAAAATTATATACAGTTGTATGCAAAACTTTAGGAACCCCTGACAATTTCCATGATTTTGATTATGATTTATAATTTCTGTCTAATTCCTGTCTAATTTCGGTTTGATGCATATTGCACATTTTCTGTTAATCCAATCAACCTCATTTCACTACTGTGTCCTTCAGTTATTCGATAGATTAAAATGAATTTGCTGATTCAAACACCCAAATATTTATAAATGAAAATCATGGAAATTGTCAGGGGTTCCTAAACTTTTGCATATGACTATATAATAAATATATATATATATATATATATATATATATATATATATATATATATATATATATATATATATATATATGTATATATATATATATATATACATATATACACACACACATACTGTATATAAATAAAATTAAAAATGAACAGTGCTCTTAAAATGCCTACACACTTGAAGATTTTGCACTAGTTTTCTTTCTTGCTTCTAAATAAACACCATAGTAACAGTGAAGGGATTCTGAAATACCAAAACACCACAATCTGCTGATCATCTGCATACAGAGCATTTGAGATAAGCATGCACTAATGTGACTAAACAAGGTCCTCGTGTTATCTGCTCAAGCCAATAGGTCTCCATAAGAGATGGAGTAAACACAACACCCCCACTCATGACGCCAGCATACTGACACTGTATTTGACTTTCCTTGGAAGTGGGAAAGATGGAAGGAGAACTTTCGTGTTTGTCTTTGGTTAGCAATGTGAATCAGTTAACTGAAGACCGATTTATATTTACCGCTCTTGTAGGCTTAACAAAAATAATACTCTAAACTGTCCATGGTGCGAGCGTGTGTGAGAATGTTCCCTGCAATAATTTGTCCCCCCGTCTGGGGTGTTCCCCACCTTGTGCCCCGAGTCCACTGGGATACACTTCAGGTTCCCTGCAACCCTACGTAGGATAGAATAAGCTCTGCAGAAAGTACATGGGTGGAATGGATCTATGTTGATTTCACTGAAGTAATGTTCATGATGTGAGCAACCATGCTGATTTGACACATGCTGAACATACAGTAGGATTAAACTGCCCTTGTTCCAGCATTCATCCAGAGATGACGATGAAACCACCCTCGCAAACATACAAGCTTGCATACGTTCTGTGGTGCTGTACTGGCAGGGGTATATTAATACAAGTGCTCCAGTACTGCAGGTGGCGCTATTAAACATTCATGACAATTTCCATGACTACAGGAAGAAGGGATCCCATGGCAGCAAACAGAACATAAACCATAGTGATACAGAAGCTCTCGGAAGTACATAAACAAAGACGTTTATTCCTATCCTTCTCGTTTCCTTTTACAAATAAGCTTCAGGAAGTACACAAAGCCATGAAATAAATGGTATGCAATGCTAGGAATGCTAGCTTGGGTGTGGCTGTCCGAACAGGGTTCGTCTGCACTGCTTGCTCAGCTGACGCATGCACCGTACACATGCACGCATGACATCCGTTTGCTCCTTCATATCGATCACAGATCACTCAGCCATTCGTCGTCTGCATAAAGCCCAAGATCTACACTGCGGAGTCTAAGCACTGAAACGAACATCTAGATTAAAACCACGTTCAAGCAGTCTGAAGATGCCCTGAGGTCAGTAGAAATTTTAAAATCTCAGCTCTGGCCTCCTCACCACTGTTCCCACAGGCTTTAACAAGCCAAAGTGAGGAAAGGAGAATGAAATCACCACCTCCTCTGCCCAGATTTAGCAGAGACTAAAATATACGGATGATCGGCCAATGAGCGGTCTGATGCCATAGCAACACAACGGAATTCATAAGTTCCACCTCGCCCGAAATAAATCGAAAGAAATTAAAAGAATTCTGAAGCAGTATCTGACCTACTTGAATAGATCGAGGTTCTTAGAGAGAAGCAAGAGACAAGGAGAGAGACCCAATTACCCACCTACTTTGCCCCAGGGCCTGTTTCTTCCCCTCCTCCACATGATAAACATGCCAGCAGGGGGGTAATGGACTGAAGCCTTTAGGCACTTGATAGGAGAACTATGCAGGCTAATTCATATATAAAGAATAAGCTGTTTCTAATCACTACCCAACCTTCTCCAGTCAAAACACGGTGCACTACAAAAGTACTAAAGCTTTCACTTTGTACCAATGTTGCTTTCAATGCATTATATGGAATTACACATCATTTATGACTAGTAAACAGATTAAAAACCATACAGTCATTTAATAAATAAAGATGATTGCTGACATGGTCAAGCTTTCTAGTTTATGGGAAAATTTCTTTGGAAAGTCTTTAAGACAAAAGACTTGCTGGATAATTGTTTTAACTAAGAGAGAGAGATCAGAAAAGCTTGTGATGGAACGACAAACAGGACTGACATTATTACAAAACTTAGTTTGTTTATTGAAGTTCCACAACATTAAAGGAAACTCTAACCAGATAAAAAGTACATATTGGGCTTTAATTAATAAAATGCAATAGCAAATTGTGTGGAAAGAGGAATAAAACCCATCAGGATGTGCTGATATAGGACACATCACATCATTCAGTCCTTCACTGCTTTCCTAAAACAGCAAGCCTGATCAAGATTTCTTTCTGAAGTGACAAATGCCCTCACACATACAAGCTTGATTTTCCCAAAGCAAGCAGCTGAGGGAACTGATGGAGCCTTTCAATTTTCTGAATAGGAATCGGGCCAAAACAGGAGTTCTCAGGGCGAGCAACTGGCACTGATTTTATTTCCTGAAGGCTTTCCCTACCCTCTGTGCACAGCTAGCAAGACCAGAGAGCTATTAATATATTCAGAATGAGTCCATTTCTTCAAAAGGTTACCTTAAGGTCTTGAAGATACAGTTTAGCAAAAGTTACAGTGATTATGACAGATTGTTTGGGTCACGAGGGCGTCAAGGGATTTTTGCGAGCCTTGGGGATAATCAGGTGCTAATCTCTCAGTAGCCCTCAGTAGAGTCATGGAGTGGGAGGCTTTGAGCTGCTGTTGGCTTCGTCCACAGTGCGAGTCCATCAAATGTTTCAGAAATGAAATGGTAAAGTTAAGCTCCTGTCTTCTGCTTCCCACGTAATTGTACCACTCTAGAACTTAAAACCCATCACTGATTCCACCGTTGTACCAATTTACCTGTCACGTGTTTACATTTATCACTACTCCAACTTAGAAAAATAATTAAATAAAATAAAAATGCCTTGTTATAGCGCTGAGGTAAGCTCAAAATTCCTCCAATTCCTCATCTGGTGCCAGCTTCACGGAGAAAAAAAACTGCATGTGGGTGAGCTTTGTAACTAGGTTTCAGTAAAAGTAGCACCGAGTGCTGCAATGCCCTATTTTTCAGAGAATTTATTCCTCTATAAACAAGTGATAGTGGAGCCAATCGCAACCTGTGGACAAGAGATGACTCGCTGTGCTTCACCACTGACCTGTTTCACAGACATTAACTGACAGATAAAGAGATAAAAACAGTGTGATTTCCTCAAGAGATTAACTTTGATTAACGTCCGGTATTCCAGCTAAATGTGCAGGATACACATGCTATGTAAATGATCCTACTTCCCACTTCTGAAGTGGTAATTAATATTTATCCTGCTCACATGCTTTGTATCTGGAAAGAATATGGAATGTGAATGACACCAGGTACATTTATGGGTCTTTCCTCTTTTTATTTTAACACTAAACACACTACTCAGTTAGCAAGCTTGCTGACGATACTGGAATTCTAAAATTATCTTGGAGTTTCCGGATCATAATTACGATTCAAGGTGTCGTTTATGTGCAACTTCCTAGGAGGAAAACTATGAGCTAGGAGCTGTGAGACAAAGACACTACAATTCGTCCAATTATCAAGACACGACTACATGAACAATAAACTGGAACACGATTGTCTAGCCTTTAACCAACAAAACAAAACTGAAGAGAAACCAGAGAAGAATAAAACCTCTTGACAACGGTGTGAGTGTCCTGTTCTGAATGAAAAGTTATATTTATGGGAAGTGATGAAAAAGTTTTGAAGGACATTTAGGGCAGTAGATATCAGTCTCTCAGTCACTCACGTGCAAGCTCCACTTCCACTAGTGCCAATACTGATGAGCTTAACACAGGATATATAGCTGAGTCAGAACTCCGCAGTTCAATACGAAAAAAGATGCAAGCCTGTTTGCCTGGCCAGAGATGAAATTTCATCCGCATTTGATTTGATTTACTTCACGAGGGTGTGGGCAGGCCAATAAAATTACAGAGATCACAAAAAGGAATCAGATACTGTAAAGCATGTTGAATAGTATAATATCAGCTATAGCACAAACATGGACCAGTAAACCTATACCAGATCTCAAGTGGTCATGTAACTAGTTCTTTAAAAAAAGTTTTTTTTTCTTCCATGTGATATGCTACAAGTCAAGTGTAGTTTAAATCAGGACATTACCGGTTAGTTTAGACCTGGGTGAGGAATAAGAAAAATGATTCCTGACATATTTCCTGTTCAATGGACATTTCTCACCTTATTTAACCACATTCCATTGTTCCTTAGTTAGAATTTTACATTTAATAGTATTCAAAATAAAATTATTTGAACCTGTTAAATCAACTTGAAACTTGTCACTACATTTACTTGTAAATCTTTGAAAAGAAAAAAAAAAAATCTTAGAAAAGTATTCATAAGTGGGCCATATTGTTTTATGGCAGCTTATGAAAAACTTTTTTAAAGAATCACAAACATTAAATAAATAAATAAATAAATAAATAACCAAAATGCAGAAGTAAAAGAACCAAATAATACATTTAAAGTTGTTATTATTATTATTATTATCATCATCATCATACAAAATGACATATTTACATCATAAATCATTGTTTTAACATTTATGTTGGTTAATGCAAAATTGCCCCTGCAGATTTCTCCCTACTAATTAAAGCTGTCCTGAGCAGTTTTCATCTTTGTGGGAATTACAAATAAACACGATATTACCTTATTTTAATAAAGGCACAAAGGCAGATAATATTAGAGAGCATGATTTGGCTAATTATATACAGTGTCCCAAATCTGCCTACTGTGTGTGTGATGTATTTTACACCCAAATATGTTTTACCCAAGGTAAAGAAATAGCTCATGCTTTGACCTTGTAAGGACTTATGGCTGGTTCCCATGAGGAGGAAACTCTTTTATACAAAAAAAAGAAAAGAATGTTTTCTTTTGGTTGCTAAGGTTAAAATCAGGGTTGGACCTAGACTAACATTAATAATTGTCATAGAAAGGTTCTTACAAGGGTAGTAAGACACACGAGTGTGTGTGTGTGTGTGTGAGAGTGTGTGTGTACACAATGATACTGTTGTGATTTTTTTCTGACAGGAATTTAGGCCACGCTGCCTTACCGATATGATGTGGGGAAAAACAAGAAAACTAAACAAACCCGAGCTTCTGCATTCCTACAGCACAGGAACCGGTTCTAGAGGTCAGTGTAAACTTCATCCAAACATCATCTCGGATCAGTCGAACAACTTCTCAAATGAAGCATTTGTTATATAGCATAATGTTCAGATGTAGCCCGTGACCCGGATACCTGCTCTACAGGTTAATAACTCCATGTAATATTTACACGCCAATGCGCATGCGTCAAACTTCATGTAATCTGAAGTTGTTCAACACGTTTATTTCAAGCTACACCACTTTAACTGAAACTTCTGGATGGCAGATTACAACGTATACTGCTACAACTATTACTGCTAGAGTTGCCATACGATTATAAGATTATCCGAGTATGGAGTGAATTATTGTGTCCTCCGAAGCAATGTGGTGTTTTTTTTTTCAACAAGTCGCACTGAAGACGGTAAAGGAAACGGCAACGCGCGCGCGCGCGCACGAGCGTAACCCAGAGTCTTATGAACTGAAAACAGGTGGTTTATTCAAACACGCCTCAACTCCGCGTCTGCTGTCTCTGTGTTTCAGTTCAGCGTTATAAATGAAGCCAGTTTGTTACCTAATGTGAGAGGCACGCAGGTCGGTAAAGGAACAGTCAAGTTGCTGTACAAACAAGACGCAGAATGCAAAAAGCCACCACCTACTTTTCCCCTTGGCAAAGTGTGAGCTCTGCTCCACAAAGCCACGCGCAAATGTAAACGCCACAAGCAAACAAATAAGACGATTGTCATTCACATTCGTCTTACCTCTTTCTAAAGTCGTTTCTTAAAGCGGAGTTCCTTAATTTTCCCACCGTTCTGCCCAGACAAGCTTTGGCGCAGTGGGTTTAAATGTGTACGCTGCGCTTAAGGAGCTGAAGGCTGAGGTTTGTCCCCGCCCACATACCGAGCGGAGACGCCTCGAGCTGCTCGCTCCAGATTCCTATTGGTTGAGAGGGCAGAGCCTTCTTTCGAATCCCTCAGAGACACGCCCCCTCTACTGTTAGAACGGAATGACATCATTGGCACTGAAATTGTAGCGAGCTGGTGTGTGTGTGTGTGTGTGTGTGTGTGTGTGTGTGTGTGTGTGTGTGTGTGTGTGTGTGTGTGTGTGTGTGAGAATCGTTAATATTCGATAATGTCTCTAATTGGTGCAGATTTTGGGTCTTATATAGACATAAGTCTATAACTTATACAGTGACTGTCACTGATTACAGTCAATACAATCAGTAAATAACAGCATTTAAACTGTTTAAACTGGAAGTAGACCTGACAGAAGGACATGGCTGGCTGATGTGGCATATCTACTTATTTACTGCATTAATAATTATGTCATTATCTTCATATTCATGGTAAGACAAATGTGTGTGTCAACTGCAGTAAAGCTTCTGATTGGTGCAGATATAGGGCCCTTAATTACAGTAGAGTATATGACTATAGAATAAATACATCCCTGATCACAATTCCACTGATCTGTATAATGGAAATTGCAACAACATAAACAGGTGATATCAGAGACAAACTCATGATCCTAAACCTGGTTGCTGTGGTAAAGTGTGGTAACGCTTATCCAGTTACAAAATTTACAAGAAATGCAATAAGCTAAAAAATTATTTGAATTGTTCCCTAGACCAGCTCAACCCCTCCGATTTAATATTTTATTAGCATTTTATTACATATCAACACCTGTTTACGGTTCAACTGCAACCTTATGACAAAATTAAAGACACCAAGACTGCCAAAAGACTGAGGTGATAACCAGGCTTTTGTTCCAAGGGAAACGTAAGTTTCAAGGATTTTATTCTATATAGAATGGTGTGTGTGTGTGTGTGTGTGTGTGTGTGTGTGTGTGTGTGTGTGTGTGTGTGAGTGTCATGTGAAGGATATATATTCAGGACAGTTATTTTCTAGGTAAAACCAGTTAAAGCTGTCACTTTATCCACCATGAGAATGTAGAGACAAGAATGTAGGACATACAGTATATATTATATAATATACTACCAAATATAAAGATATTAATAAATATGCACTTGTCTTGGCTGTTTCCAGAGGTGCGCATATGTAGTCCTGTGTAGATCTATATAGTCTTAGTTAGTTCTGTGTAGTCTCACATAGTGCTGTGATGTCTTATGTAGCACCATTGTCATTGAGGAACATAGTTTTGTCTCACTGTGAACTGTGCCGTGATTAAATTCTGTAAATGGTTAAACTCGACTTGACATTTTTCGGATTGAACAGATGTGTGTCTCAACAATAGGAGGATTATTATTTTGTTTTTTAGTTATACTTTTTACTCGCCAGCTTCAGGGACTGGGATCCCTCAGGATGAAACCGAAAAAGTCACACAAGTGAAAGTTTTTTCTTTCATGTGGAACTTTGAAGAGCAGCTCACTGAAGCTTGTGGGGATGGATGTCCAGGTTTCAGAAAGATTCTTACCCCAAATATATCTAAAAAACAAAATGCACAAGAAGACTTGAAACTAGCTCTAAATTTTAATGCATATAGAGAAATAGAGATGTATTTTATGTATTTTTGAGTTAAGCAAGTTAACAGTGGTGCACATATCTGATTTGCAGTCATTTAAAATAAAAAAAAAAAATTAAAAATAATAGAAAAAAACTTGATAGTCACAGGAGATATTTGGTTTGAGCCCAACCAAAACTCTGCATCTATGAGCTAAAAAATAACATGAAAAACACTGTACAAACAATAGAAATATGCTTTCATATATTGAGCCACACTGTGCACAGGGCAACGTCTCTCTGCTGGGTCTCCAAAAATAATCATATAATGAATTTTTAACAGAAATATTTTTAGAAAATTTAATGACCATTATAAAGAAATGCAGCTTAAAAGTCACAAGTGCTGACTTACAGAAACACAGAAAAAGCAATCCAGCTTTAATGTAGATTCTGATAACATGTAAAAACGCGAAAAAAAAAAACTTAAAGCAAGTCAAGTAAATCTGATAAAATGTTATTAGGTGGTCGTTTTTGTCTGGCTGTAACCTAAATAACAGATTCTTGGATTGGGAAGGAATTTAACGACTTGAAACTTTCAATGGTTCCAGTACTTTCCGAAAGGATTTACTGTATAGTAATAATATCTTGTATCTACTATATCTACTTATACAAGAGATAATGAGCTTGTAGCTTTTTTGTAAGTGTCCCATAAAGGATGTTGCTTAGGGCATCCTTAGGTTCAGAAATAATTTGTATGTACAGTACGAGACTCATTCTGAAGACACATATGGTAGACCACTGTGACTTTAGTAACTACTGACTGGTATTTCTCTTTTTTCAGTTGTTCCACTTTCTCTCTCAGAACTAGCTTCAAACAATCTAGCTTCAAACCGATAGACTCTATAAAAATCTGTTTTGTAGAATGACTGAGAAGATTCATGCTGCCAGTCCTGATCCTCCTGGACCTCTCTGCAGATTCTGAGGCAATTAGACGCAGTATTCTCTCATCCATCATTACCAGCCTTGGAATCCCTGCTCAGCACAGCAGTGGTTTACTTCCTATCTGAAGGGGTAGTTATATAAGGTGAGATGCTTTGGCCTCACTTGGCTGAATGGCAATCCAAGTCGTACTGAACTGCTGTATATTCCTGGAAATTCTCTCTCAAGGCTCCTTCCTAAAATGTATGAATGCTTCAAGGATTCAACAAGTGTTTGTTCAGTCCCTCATAATCTCAAGACCTTGTAACTGCTCCTTGCTCCTGGGTGGTCTCAGAACACCTCCTGTTCATCTTGTGATCACTCTTTTGAATTGACTCATGTCAACTCACTGTTGTGTTCTCCTTCAGTGGTGTCCTCTAACTTCTTGCATTTGATTTAAAACCCAGATGCTTACCTGCAAGGCTAAATTTGTGCCCACAACTGATAGCCAGATCCTGCATCATTCTTTGAGCACATTCTTTAAGCTCAAAAACAAGCTACAAGATGTCAGCTGCCTTTAAAGTTAAAGGAAAG
This sequence comes from Tachysurus vachellii, assembly GCF_030014155.1. Taxonomy (NCBI): domain Eukaryota; kingdom Metazoa; phylum Chordata; class Actinopteri; order Siluriformes; family Bagridae; genus Tachysurus; species Tachysurus vachellii. The sequence goes on from NC_083470.1 coordinate 9,318,765, forward strand.
GCAAGCACCAAGACTCTTTATTGCATTAACACTTAATGGTGTAGTGAGACTTCTGCTGGCTGTGGAATCAAGTGAGTCCCTTTCTGGAAGAAACAGTACTCGTGCACATTTAAAATGCTTTATACATCAACACTTTTGAATGGTTATTTTTCTGGACCGACTCTTACGGTAGTTCTTACAGCAAGTTTTATTAAGGTGCGTTTTCTAATATTTACGTTTCTGGTTTATTTGTCATGTGTACACAATTTCAAGGACATTTGTACATTGAAATGCATGCACAGAGTTAGGTACTCTGTAGAAGTGCAATAAATAAATTATATATAAGAAGATGGGGGGGAAGGAGAAGAAGATTATATGTGATTAGATGTATATTATTGTCAAGTCATGTCAAGAAGGTTTTTGCACTGTTGCAGTACACAGTGAAATGAGACAACGTTTCTCCAGGACCTACTACATAAAACAAAGTTAAAGCTAAGGATTTAGTCACATGCAGGGAGTAAACAGTGCTTGTCAGAGGTTCATGCAGCGCTTTTCATATTGCTGTATGTTACTGTACTTGGCAGCCTTCCTGGTAAGTTTTTGTAATTAACAAACTTGGTACCAAATTACCAAATTTTGGAGAGACATCCTGTTCTTGTTGATGTCACCGTGGTGCGTCATTTTCTCTGTTGTCAGTGATAGCCTTTACAGTGTTTCATGATACTATCTAGTTTTAGAATTTTTTTTACACCCCTCTCTGGATCAATATCTTTCAGCAAATCAGATACTATGTAAGCTCTTTGAGGACCACTGCTTCAGCAGTTGGACGAAACCAAGAAGATGTGATCCTGTAATATCGTACAGAAACAGATGATCTTTATTTGGGGTTTAATCAGAATAATTTCATTAATGACAGCTGTATTATAAGCCACATTATAGCCCAATTATAAAAGGATGGGCTCACTTATGCAACCAGGTTTTTTAAACTCTTATTCTTTCAAATTTTTTCTAAAATGTTTAATTTACTTTTTCAGATTATTTTAAAATCTTTTATTTATTACATTATTTCAAGTAACTATTATTTTAGATTCAGGGTGTAAGAAAGTAATTACATGATTTATCTTGATTTATATATATATATATATATATATATATATATATATATATATATATATATATATATACTTTATTACGAATGAAAAAAGCTGCGATTTTAACAGGGTGTGCACTTTTTTATATTCATCGTGTTATTTAGGTAAAGTAATTAGAAAAAGTGCAGATTTAGTAGCTAAGCAGACATCTATTGACACAGAGGAGTAATGTTATGTTACGCTGTTACTGTTTCTATAGCAACAACTCACAAAGGTAGTTGTATGACAGATGCTCCACATGAATGGATGAAAAATGTGTAACTGTTGATATCATTTATTTATTTATTTATTTATTGCCATTTTTTGGAAGGAGTCTTCGGTGCCAGCAATTTGTACAGGATGCACAGCACTTTGTACAATTGCCACTCTGACTTAAACTTTTATGACACAGCAGTTTTCAATACTGAGGGTTCAGCAGTTATAGTACTGGTAATGAGCTACACATCATAAGAGAGGCAGAACGAGTGGCCAGTAAGCGATTGACCATAAATTATAGCCATTGACATAAATTATAACAGAAACGATTTTTTTTTTTTACATTTTTTTAACATTATAAATGAAATAATTGACATCATTCTCTAATTAATATGAAATTTATAATGGTGGCAAATCGTCGTGTTATAAGAGGAATAAAACACTTAGGTTTATGCTGCTGAATAATAATGAATCTTAGCATCCACTTTGCTTAGGGCCACATTCATATCACCCCATTGTTGAATATTTTCCTACAACATCACACCTATGATACAGTATGTCTTATTTATTATTTGTTTTGTTATGAATCTACATGTCTTGTATTCTTACCATATTTCTCACAGTGCCTTAGCTAATTCTTAATATCTACTTCAGTCTTGAGTACTAGTGATCCTCTGTTAGTACTAACCCTAGCCTAGATTATCAGTGTATCCCACATGTTCCAGAGCTTGTAAGTAAACCTTCATAATTAATTATCCCCATCCCCATGCCTTTCATAAACACAATAGACCACATAAAATAATATATAAAAAATATGCTTCACAAATACATTCAAAAGACTCAAGCATGCCTAACATAATCATGTCAGTGTTTATGCTGGTGCATTTAAAAAATACAGATTGCTTTATATAGAGTTACAGCTAGATTCCAAGCCTTAGGGCTCCTGTTCTTATAAAACCAATAAGAATTTGTCATCCGAGTAGCACTGGCCCAAAAACACTCCCATCACTGGGTAAAAGAGGAACGGATATGTGGATACATACAGTATGTGGGCGGGATCCACTTGAAAACATGTTTATATTCACGCAGTACTCTTTCTTTCTATCTGCAACTTTGGCAGTTGCCATAGTGATGAGGGCTGGTGTATGCTAATGCATGACCATATCCTAGATACAAAGATATATTTTGTGTTTTCAGCTGCATTGAATATTACAGGGAGTAATTACACCACTGTGTAAACAGGTTTAATGACTTCGTGGAATTTTCTATATTTTAAATGCATTGAAAATTAGAGGAAATCTGGTGGGCAAGGAAACAACAAGGCCAGCACTTTGTATTAGGGGTTTGGTCTTACTATAGTAGAAACAGTTAACATTGTGTTGTAACATTAGAAATTATTAGTGCATTTTTTGGATTAACAGCTAAAAGCAATCAAAAAAGACGTTAACTTTATGTATTGTATATAGATATCTAAAAACACAAGTTCTTATACACTAAATTTTTCATATTAGTTTTGTGACTGATGTTCCAACATGTTGGTTAGTTTACATGTGACTTTCTTAACCTGTAAATAAATTCACAGGCTTTAATATCCCCTGTCAAAAATGTTTTCAAATGTGTAAATGATATCAAATTAGATACAGTTCTCTTTTCTGCCCGTAGCTCTGCTCTGTGGCTGTGACATATTGACGTATTGCATCATGAGTGACAGTAGTGTAAAAGTGTGTAAAAAAAAGTGTAAAAGTCTGTAAAATTGACTTAGTGGTGTTTCCACAGTGTTTTGCTTAGTCATTGCATGCTGGTGTTTTTTGTATATGTATCAAAAGTATTGTTGAAATGTAGTTCCCTCCTTTGTTGTAGTAATAATCTCCACTCCTCTGGGAAGGATTTCTACTAGATTTTGGAGTGTAGCTGTGGAGATTTGCCCATTCAACCACAAGAACATTAGGGAGGTCAGGAACTGATGCTGTATGCGAAAGCCTTGTATGCAGGAAGCATTCCAAGTGATCCAGTGGGGTTGAGATCAGAATCTTTGCAAGCTCCTTGAGTTCTTTTTCTTCACTTCATAAACTGTCTGTGTCCAGGTTGATAACTGAGGCCGGTTTTCTTGGCATTTCAATGTTCCCACATGCGAACACAAAAATGGAGCATCAATTTGCTTATGCTGTGACACATAAAGGGTGAGTGAGCAGGAAAAAAAGAAAGACTTTAGTTTCTATGGTTGGGGTTAAAGGGTTAACTGATGACAGAAGAATAATTCAGGTAGCCTTTCAATCAACTGTACCAAATAAGAACCCACCCTACCTTTCACATGGAAGATAAAAAAGAAATATTACCACAACTTATATTACTGCAGCTACAGCTACAACTGAAATCCCCAACAATACCAAAGCTACAGATAATAGAATATTATGAAAATTAGTTGACCGGGGCTTTGATACATGACTCAGTTGACTCATCCTGTATTATTGTCAAGCCTACGCCACAAACACCACAAGCAACCTTTGATCAGGTTTCTACATATTAACAAAGTAGGCGATGAATCACCACAGTGAATCTAATTGTGCCAAAGTGCCATCGGTGGGAATGCTGGCATCTGCAAGGTGAGATAACACACTGTCTAAAGCAGTTACATTTTTGTCTTCTAGTATAGGTTTTAAAAATGGAAATTCTGGCTCTTTTCAAGCAAAGCAAATCAGTTTAGCTCACCAATAAGCGTTGGCGCTTTCAACTCCCAAATGGTTCCTTGGCAATTTTACTCTAATCTTACTCTAATCTTTACTACCAACATAATATTTTGCATAAAATTAAATGTCTGTGATGAACTAGCAATTCAGGTTTTACACACCACATGGTTTTCCACTGTGACACTGATCTTCAGGATAAAGCACATAAATGAAATGAGCAAGGTGCTACATATTGCCATTACAGCAGTATAGCTGTTCCTATGCCAACGTTAACGTAATCATACTCACTGTGTCTGTACCAATTACATTTGAAAAAGAAAAAATAAACAACCTACCATGATTATAAATATAATAAAATTATTTTGCAGTCAATGACTTCCTAAAGATTGGAACCCATGGAAATCTCCAGATGCTGAATTTCTTCCCTTGAAATGTTTGGCAGACCTTTACTGCAGCCACCTTTGGTTGCTGCTTATTTTTGATGTTTTTGTCTACAGGTTTGTCCTCAGAAAATGAAAACCATGCTCAATTGGATTGAGGTCAGGTGACTGATTTGGCTATTTGAGAGCATTGTATTTCTTTGCCTTTAGAAATATTTGTGTTACGCCCCGTCTAGGGGTGAAGGCGAAACATGAAAGGGAATGAGAAACCAGGGGTAACTGAAAGAACAATAGTTTAATGAGAAAACCCAGTGTACAGGTGGGGGTGTGACTTCAGGAGCCGACAAGGCCAAAATAACAAACAAATCAGCTAATTATTGCACCCTTTAACTTCCCTACTAAACAAAAAAAAAAGAAAATACAAATCACTTCCCTAACTCCCTGAACAAAACACAATCAAAAAAGGTACAAACAAAATGGCATCGGTCTCCCTACCTCCCCAAGAATACTATGTACAACTATATACAGATAAGCAAACAAGTCCAAACAAGGGCAATCCAGAATCAAAGTCAAAAAGAACAGGCAGGAGTCAGTATTAACAGGAAATGCTAAGCATACAAATATAACAAACAATTCACAAAACTAATTAGCAGCAAACAAATAACGCCAGCAAATGAGGCAAAAAAAAGTTAAACAGGAAGTGGTGGTGGAGGCTTTTATAGGCCACAGGGAGTCAGCTGACCAGCAGGGCGTGGCACCAGGTAAACCTCAGGAACCAATCAGGGTTTATCCTGCACAGAAACACAAACACCTCCCCAAAACAGAAAACAAATAGAAAAGGACGTAACATTTGGGTTGCATTCACCTTTTATTACCCATCTATACTGTGAAGCACCGTCTTTTTGTCTGAATCTGAGCAGAACATTCAGCTTTATTGTATACATTTCAGGATTCGTCCTGCTACTTTTATTGACAGTCTGATCAAAAATTAACACCTATGATTCGGTTCTATTGGCAGCTCTATACAGTATGGCCATGCTATAACACTGACCATGTTTGGCGGATACAGCGTTTAGCAGACACCCTTATCCAGAGTGGCTTATAATTTATACAACTGAGCAATTGAGGGTTAAGGGCTTTGCTCAGGGGCCCAGCAGTTTGGTGGACCTGGGATTCGAACTCATGACCTTCCGGTCAATAGTCCAACACCTTAAACAGTACGCCATAGAATACTTTGGATCATGAACCTTTCATTTCCTTCTCCATACTCTTCTCCTCCTATCATGTTGATACAGGTAAATCTTGGTTTCATCTTTCCAAAGAATCATATTAAGAATCTTTTCAGAATTAAAAGAATATTTTAATCCAGTAAAATCTTTTTAAAGATGTTTTAGTCTAATCTGTCCTTTCTGTTCTTGAGTGTTACTAGTGTGATCTTGCGGGAAACCCTCTGTATTTACAACCATGAATGCATCTCATGATGTTGGGAACGAGTTTTTCTTACCAAAGATAGAATTAAACGACTATTTGCCCATTAACTCTTAATTAGAAGCTACTAAGGCCATACCTCAATTTCTGACATCTTCCAGACTGTTTAAATGCTAAAATTATTGTGAACAAATCAAAGGCCTTAACTGACTTGCCAATAGAAACGAAGGGTGACGTGAAATGTGTGCAGTTGTAAAAAAAAAAAAAAAAAAAAAAACTGACATGAAATCCTAAATGTAGGTAAACCTTTGGTCTCAATTGTCCCTGTACTACATCACAACCACATTGAACTGATTATTAGTAGATTTGCTTCTACAATTTTATTCTGTGCCAGACAACTCAGTCACTCAGTTCTTATACTGTATAAGAACTTCATTTATATACGAAAGTATATTAAAGATTTGAAGGACATTGCAGCAGATTTTATAGACAGAGTCCCACTGGGCCCATTGCTAACAATATCCTCCATTAAAGTAGAATTATGTCCTCATCACATTAAAATATCTCACTCATATCTCTGGATTTTAATGAGTCACTTTAGGTTGGTGGAAAGCCTTGGGTTTACTATAGTCTCCTACAGAGTAATCAGACAAGAGAGCTCAGATTATAACTTCAGCTGCTTCAGAGGAGTCGTAGGTTTGGTGTGGGAACAGTTCGTTAGATGGTGGAGAAAAAAAAACTTGCCTTTGATTCTCTTTGCCTGGAGAGCTACAATGATGAATATTTGATGTGTTGATAGTGGAAGTTTGAGAAAACATGGTGATCATTTTGCTGGCTGATAAAAGCAGACTCTCACTCTGGACAATACCTCACTTCATTCCCACGCTCACAAATGATGTAGATTTTGGGAAACACTGTCATCTAGAGGTCAGTCCTAGACAGTACAAGTCTCTCAGTTAATAAGGCAATAGATTACATAATATCTGTTGAGTATTTTAAAAAGCATTGATTAATCTTCTGGACAAATTTGAATCACTCATGATTGTGTTTGATGATTATGTTACTTACATGTGAGCATAAGAATAAGTCAGTATTCTGCTTATGTTTCATTTAAATGAGCCCAAATTTTAAACGATTTCATTTTAGAATAATAACTACTTTTATATGGATTTGTATTAAAAAAACATTTTACAGAAAGAAAAAAGTTTAAATAGGCATTCTTTACAGCATTAACTCACTAACTAAGATCTCTAGAAACACCAACCACCTTTTTTGTTGTTGTTATTTTATTTATTTTTTTTATTATTATTATTTTTTAACTTCACTCGCTAAATGGCTGGTGTTCTGAAATTCCAAACAGCAGCATTAAGTATATTTAGCTGAACAAATAAGCCAAATATGTAACAAGGCATTACTTTGAATTATTAATATTTTAATAAAACTGATGATCTAATAAATGGCCAGCATAGTGATTCAGTGAAGACTGTTTTTGACTATCAATCAATCAATCAATCAATCAATCAGATTTTATTTATAGAGCACCTTACAACAGCCAAAAGGAGCACAAGGTGCTTTCCAGTGAAACAACAATAAAAAATAAAATCAATAAGAACACAATGAACATGTAAGCTTGTATGAATAAATGAGTTTTCAACTGCGATTTAAAAACACTCAGCACAGTGATGGATCGTAAGTGTGCTGGAAGTGCGTTCCACAGCTTTGGTCCCTTGATGGCAAATGACCGGCCTCCAAACTTCTCATACTGTATTTGTATTTGGGAGTGACCAGAGAGGTATGTCCAGAGGAGCGGGGGGAGACTATGTGGATATAGGTTTGATCCTAAGTTTGGGTTACTGTTTATGTGGAGTTTTGCATGTTCTCCTCGTGTGGGTTCTTCTGGATTTAACGTTTTCCTCCCATCCTAAAATTGCCGCTATGTGGTATGACAATAAATTGCCCCTAAGTTGAACTAATGTGTGAATGAATGTGTGTGAATGTGTGTGCAAGTTGATGGGTTCTGGTTACTGAACATGAATAAATGAATGCAAAAGAATATGCCATATCAATAACTCATGTAGGTCTCATCTTGTCCAGGATAAGATAAAATGCACACTGGTTCTCCTGAACAATGTAACCATATACAGGGTCTCTCTGTTCATTTTTGCTTGTGTTTTAGGGTGAAAATGATAAAGAATGGTGACAGAGTCTGCACTAATATTTGTACATTCAGCACAGTTAGTCTTTTGAAACTGAACGTTTTTATTTGCAAAACATCATGAATACATTCCTGTCTTTTGTCATAAAGACAAAAGTTTCTGGGTAAAGTTTTGGTTATTGCTAAAAAATCTTTTACATTTTTTTATGGATTTTGTTAGCAATTTATTGAGAACACGTCATGCTTTGTCTGAGAATCTTGCACCTGCTCACCTGCTCTATAGAAACTCGAATGGATGTTCAGTTGTTAGAATTTATAACAGTTTCCTATTTTTGTCTATTGGGTGTCATTATCACTGTAATTTCTTCCATTCACTTGCTGATGAAAAAAACAACATGACACTCTTCAAACAAATAAATGAAATTCAACACCACCTCCTAAACCAGCTGGCAATGATTCGAAGTTACGTAATGTGGCTGTTCAATACAGAGACGAGTGTGTCGGCACTGATCCTTGGCAAACAATTTGTCATAAAATATTATCATTGTATCAGAAATTCAACAAATTACGGATGCACTGAAAGAGTGCATTGAAAGTATTACAAAATTCACTCAGTACTCCTGGGTTTCATCCGTGTCCAAGCAGGAATGGGAATGTGTCGGTTTGTAATGGATGCTTTTTTTTTTCACAGTGGGATATTTTGACTTCAAAGGTATGTATAAAAAATGGTATGCTCCATCCTATGTGAGCAATACATACAAATAAAAACATATATAATGTACAAAACATACACATCGACGTTTGGAGAAAGTAGCACACTGCAGGCAAGAGTAAGAGTAAAAAGGTTCACAATTTATTTGTGCTGCTGTGCAAGAGGATCCAATGCTCCTTGTGATACATGAGTAAGGCCCCGAAAATTCATTACACTGAGTATTTATAATCATTATTGAACACCAAACCAAAGAAAGGAAAACATTGTCAATCATTGGCCACATTAAAATGTCTGATCAACTCCTGATAACCTTATCAAGGTCTGCCTAAGCCGATTCTTAGTCGTGAGTCTCACCATCTCATCTTCAGAACATTCTGTCCTTCTAATATTTTGCAACGTAACATCTCTGGTCACAACTAAATTACTAGTCGCAAACGGCTTCTATTCACATACACAGAAGGTCAGAACTTTGCAAACAACTTCCTGCAACAGACTTGATGCTTCCTGGCATGATTTTTGTTTTATAATCAACAGGTTTGCTTTAAGTAACTGATAAATTCATCAACTGCAGTGTCTTCTCATCTGAGCATCTGAGTAGCAAGTATTTTTGAAAGCTTTATACAAAATCTATTTATAACATACTGTATAATAAATGGAGATAGATGGAGCTGCCAGGTAAGAGGTCAAGAGGCCAAAGAGGAGGCCAAAGTGGAGATACAGTATATGGATGTGTTGAAAGAGGACATGAAGTTAATTGGTGCAAGAGTAGAAGATGCTGCAGATAGAGCTAGGTGGAAACTGATGATTCGCTGTGGCGACCCCTAACGGGAAAAGCCGAATGTAGAAGCAGAAGAAGAATAAAAGCTCCAACAGCCAATTGCCAAGTCAACTGACATTATTGATAGATATATCATTCATTTAAACAGACATTCAATTGCTTATTTACATTCAAACTGCTTGTTTTTTCTGGCAATTTGGAGGAAACCAGAAAACCAACATGACCTCACATGGACATGGGAAGAATATATAACATCCCAAGATCACGACTTTTTGGAATCTTGGGTTGAATCACATAACGTCACAAACTGTTTCAACGTGCCAATGAACAGAACACCATGGACTCCTAGCAACAACCCGGACTCCCACTCTCACAGTCACCATATTCCTGTTTGTTTTTCCACCTGTGTCCAATTATGTGAATGTTTTAGCATGCTTTATAAGCACCTTCATGAAGTATACATTCAGTTCTTGTGTTCATGATGTTACCAAGTCGGCCTACACTTATTTTGTTTAACTGTTTTTGAACTTTGTGTGTTTCTGACTCAGACCTTGCATCTCTTATGTGAATCTTGTTATACCTGTGTGACCTGGGCCTGTTTGACCCTGCTCTTTGCCTGACATTTATAGATTGATAACCAACAATGTCTACCCTTGTTCCTATTTTTTTTTTCTGTTCTCAATATTTTGACTGTTACTTTTTTGTGATGTTTTGTGAATAAACCTCCTGTCTTGTGACACTGAAGCTAACGTATAGTGACTTGGGTTTCAACACAAAGACACAACACAATCTAAATGCTATCATTGCTAAGAATTAAGAAACACTATTAACAGTATTGCAAATAATGGGCAGAAAAAGGAAAAAATGAGAAATTTAGCTTTATATATTGTGAACTTAATCTAAAAAGCAATTTACATCTAAATAACATTGTGTGAAATGTGTTTGCTAATTGTAAAGATGACTGGAATCACAACTCCATTTATTTGATCATTTTATCGTTTGCTAATTTTGCTGTCTTTGGCAGTAAATGTCATCATCAGAATAAGCTTTTTTTACAGCAATGTTCTTTTAAAGATTAATCAACATAGCTGTCTTTACGCCATATCCTTTAACTACATAATACAAGACTGAATACAAGCTTATTACTGAATAAATATTCTGGCTTGTTTAATGCTGGAGAAAGCTTTAGGCAAAAACATTACAGTGAACAAAATTGGGGTTTTGCCAAATAGCAAACAAGCTGCATACAACACTGTTAGTAAATCTGTGCACATTGTGCTCACGTGAGTTAGACTGTAATCAATGTAATCACAGGATAATTAAGACCTCACGAGCATCATTGCATTTAATGCATCCAAATGCCAAGATATTAGGTATGTGAACATCTTAGTATCTGTATACTGTAAAACCAGTAAAATAATTCACATTTACAACAAAATATTTCTTTTAACAACTTCTGCACATGTTGCAGACAAGCAAAGCAATAACATAAAACATAACGATTCATAAAGCATTTTTTATAAAACAGGATCTTGGCTTGTCCATGCAAAACAATAGTATTATATAGTGTAACTACAGTGTTATCATTAAAATGCTTCAAAAATACGGTTGTTTTTGCATTTATATGTTAAACCATTTAATATCCCATGGTTAAAACCCTCTTTTCCACAACTCATATATTGTAGGTTATGAAAAATGTAGATTTTATTTGTGTCCCCCAACACTGACAATGTAACCTCAGCACATTCACCCCATTAACTATCTGGACTATTCCAGAAGTCACATGTTCTACAGTACAGTAAGCTGTATTATTAGTAAATGTTACAGATTATGAAAAGAAGAAAATGATCATGTTTTCTTTATTTTTAGTTATATTGAGATTCTGACTGACAATCCCTGTTACCCAATACTATGCAGGGTTGGAGCGAATGGACTTGGGCCACAAGGCAGGGGACACCCTGGACAGGGTGCCAAACCATCACAGGGCACTATTACACACACACACACTCACACGCCATTGACAATTTAGAGATTCCTGGCAACCTTTGTGTTTATTTTAAATAGTGAGGATATCAGATAACCCTGAAGCAAGGGAAGATCATACAGACTCCCCGCATGCAGGGTGGTGCAGGAATCAAACCCCCAACCACGAAGGCAAACTATTAGCCGTTAATCATCCTTATGCCATTAGCATTGATGTTAGTTAGCCACATTTTACAGTATGTAGCCTAAATGATTATTCCACATGCAGAATGCAGCCATTGTCAGCAAGCAAACCTCATAAAACTAAGATATTGTTGCCTGAGACAGTATAACACATAATTTAAATGGTTAATACAATGGTTATTCGGTTATTTCTGGTTATTTTTAACACAGATCGTGGGATTTACTATCATGGTTATAAAAGATAACATGGTGTGTGCAGTGACTTACTGAATAAAAATCATTGAATTTCTCACAGGATTTGGACATCTCGACAAATGGCTTAGAGAACAACTACAGTGGCATTTATTATGCAGCTTAATAAAATAGTATATACGGCGAGAATGTCACACTTAAGTGAACAGATATTTGTCACTGTAGATTTCTCTCATATCTTCTCAAAGCTGTGGGGTTTTTGTTTCATCTGTCATGAATGGGATACTCTCAGCCAGACGCTACAGCAGATTAATATTCATGAGTATATATTACCTGAGAGAACACAAGCAAGTGTGTGCTGATGAATAATGAAACAGGAGAAAAGCACTGGAGCAAATTAAATAAAGGAAGTGTTTTGTGCATTTCTAGTGTGTAGTTTCTAGTGTGTGTGTGTGTGTGTGTGTGTGTGTGTGTGTTTAACCATGAACTTTTAATTTTTAAATTAATCTTTGAAAAAAGCAACTTAATCATGTAACTTGTTAAATTGAAATATTAATATCATATAATATATGAAAGAATTTTATAATAAATATAAAATAAAATCAAATTCCTATAACCCCTTTCTCTCAGCCATGAATATTTATGAGGTGCACACCACAAGGTGGCAGTACATGCACAAGCAGGACTTTCCTTTCATTATGTCCTCACAGTAGTGTTCAGCATTGCTTTATCTTAATTAATGCTTAACGTCTCATCCTGCAGGATATGATGTTATAGGGAAATAATACACGACATCATGGTATGAGGTAGTCACACAAAGCATAGTCACTGTTATCACAAATTTGTCATTGTCCTATTTTTATGAAGTGATACAGGTCTTAACATTTGACCATTGGGGGGATAACAATATATTTTGCTTTTAAACCATCAATAATTTAATTTAATTCAGTTTAGAATGTCTATTGTCTGCTATTGCTTTATATGCAGACATTCATTCATTCATTCATTCATTCATTCATTCATCTTCTACCGCTTATCCGAACTACCTCGGGTCACGGGGAGCCTGTGCCTATCTCAGGCGTCATTGGGCATCAAGGCAGGATACACCCTGGATGGAGTGCCAACCCATCGCAGGGCACACACACACTCTCATTCACTCACGCAATCACACACTAGGGACAATTTTCCAGAGATGCCAATCAACCTACCATGCATGTCTTTGGACCGGGGGAGGAAACCGGAGTACCCGGAGGAAACCCCAGAGGCACGGGGAGAACATGCAAACTCCACACACACAAGGTGGAGGCGGGAATCGAACCCCCAACCCTGGAGGTGTGAGGCAAACGTGCTAACCACTAAGCCACCGTATTTTTTTAATTAAACAAAAAGATATTTTAAGATCTATAATGTTTCTAATTATATCTAATATTTAAATAAAAAATAGATTTCCAAAATATAAAAATCTAAGATAAAAAATAGAATATAGAAGTACAATATTTTCTTTGTTAAATATCAATATATTAATAGTGTCTTAATTTGTTTACTATTAGGCTTAGATTATATAGAGCATGCATAATCTAATAAAAGAGTAAATGAACCTAAACTTAATTACAGCCGTGAGTCATGCCGATAGAGTCAGTGAATAAACACCTTCAGATTTGTGAATTCAACAGCACTGTGGTATAACAGTAAAAGTCCTGTATTTAAACTTAAGTGACACTGAGCCAAAGATTTCATGATTGTACCCATAATTCTGTAAAAAAACAAAAAAACAAACAAACAAAAAACAAAAAAAAGAAAAACAGAAGAAAAACAGAAAAAGGGATGATTTGTGTTTTGGTAAATGAAGAGAATTCACATGCTTACTGTATGTTGCAGTATATCCATCAGTGTAGGAAGTACATATGTATCCTCCCTTTAGAAGCCTGCCTTCACTTCAGTCCTTTATTCCTCTTAGTGCGTTTGAAGTATTTATTTGATACCAGATTTTAAGTGCTGTTCTTTCCTGGGTGACTAATGTAGGATTGAGAAGATGTCATTTAAAATACTGAGAATTGCTTCATCCTACCATCTGTCCTACCAAGAATTTCCAAATCTATTTTGAGCTACATATACAATAATAAATTCTACTAACTCTGGCGATGGTTGTTTTATTGATAGAAATTATATAGCTATGTGTTTGTAAAAGTGGGTCAAAGTGATATTGCTGTAAGGTCTTGGGTTGTATAGACTAATTTTCTAGTTGACTAATGTACTCACAAGGCCCTAATGTTGATTATTTGGGTGGTAAATATTATAGGAATATTCTAAGATAAGTCTTTATCAAATGTAGGGGATTTTAATGGGATTTTATAACTTTGATATGATTCTCAACACTTCACTTGAGTGTCGTTCACATGAGTGAATTTCGGGAACTGGTATTGAATGTGTATAGTGTTATATGATACACATGGCTATTATTTTGCACATTTTATTGCACTGGTTTATTTCTTATTGTTGTTGACTGTATTGCCTTAAAAGCACTAAAGCTGGAAATGTAATTTATAGCCTGTATGTTGTTGTTAACTGAAATTGGGTTTGACAAGTTCTTTGCTGGTTTTTATCTGCATATAAGTGTACTAATAAAACAGGCTAAAATTGTAACATCTTGAATTGTTATTATTATTTTTTTGCTTTAACTATGGAACTGCTGGTAAATACTCATGCAAGCACTAAAATGAGATTTAGTATGTTTGTCCTGTAGTAAAAGGTAAATAGCAATTTTGGTCGTAATGCCTCGGCTACGTTAGCAGGTCAAGCTTTCGGTAGGTCAACAGCAGGTGCTTAGCCGATACAAGGAAATATTACATAGTGGCCTAGATGATGCTTGTGTATCTAATGTGTCTAATAATCTAATGTCAGTAGAGGATGCATGAGTTCTTACTTCAAAGTGAAATCTAGGTCATAGGTTCTTATTATTCTTTTCATGATCTGAATGAAATTCCGAGCCAGAAAAATGTAGTCCAAGATCTAAATACGGATTAAATAACATATGGTTTATTCTTATTAATGAGAAAAATACACCCTTTATAGTCTTTGAAAACCTGATACAATGGCAAGCGTCTGAGCATTTATTCGATTGTCAGGCAAATTCACTTTCTCGACGTCCTTCAAAAAAAGGCCAGCCGGTTATATCAAAGATAATTGGCCATTGTTAAGTGATGATCATCCAGCCATAAGCTGTGTTGTGCTGAATATTGTCCCCTGGAACACAAGGGACACATTAGATTACAGTTCCAAAAAAAGGGGGCATGAGGGAGATGCTGTGAACAGATGTTTGCTTTTTCATGTGCCAGTTTGAAAAAATCCACAGTGTAACTGTGGTAATTGTGATTAATAAGCGCAGGTGTGGGGACTGGAAGAGCGAGCAGACAGAACAGAGCGCCTGAGGAGCATGCTGTTGATTGGCTTGCTGCTGCTGGCTGATATTTTTGGACGTTTAAGCACCATTGACAATGCGAGTGCCAACATTTCAAGTGCTGCACTGATGGGCGTTTGCACTGTTGTGGTTTTAATGATCTCTATGGCCAGAGTGATAGAGAGAGGAGCGTGACTGAGAGACAAAAGAGACTTACTCTCAGACATTATCGGATGTATAGGCTAGATTCTGATATAAAAGGCTTGTGTATTTGACCATAAATGTTTTCATTCAACTGAGGTTCAAACCGTGTATTTTCTCTGCCATATTTTTACCACTGGAAGGTTTATGCCTTCTTAACATAAGCTTTAATCCACGACGAATGCAGGGAATGCTGGTATCTAAGCCTCCCTGTCTTTCAAAGGTAAAAATAAATTAATATGTTATTTGTTTACAAATGTTTTAAAGTGTATTATTTGGAGTTTTTGTGGAACCAAACACAAAAGTACATCCAACAGTACAACAAAAATGGTATAAGAAACATCCCTGGGCTGATTTCTTTGTAGCCCAGACTGTGTAGCCTATCAGTGACATTACAGATGATTACAAAGTGTGAAACACCACATAGATTTCTTGTGCACTGGAGCAAATTTTTATAACCAATTTTAATGACACATCAGTAAAACACATCATCATTAACAGTGTAGAAAATGTATTTGAAATACATTTATGAATGTAATTTAGAAAAAATAAGGTGGATTGTTTACTTTATCTTTCCTTTTTCCTAAAATTCCTTTGAAGGTGAAATAGATAGAGGTTGAGAAGATAGGTTGCCCAATCAAAGTACAGATTACAGATGAAAGAGCTGTATGTTTAGTGTTAGTGTTACATACTTTGGGGTGATTATTGTCAATCAACTGTCCTTCTTACCTCACAGAGATAAACTAAGACCTGATAATCCTTTATGGCATCAGGAAGATCCAGCCATTTCTATCCACACAGGCCATTCATCAGCTTGTTCAGTCCCTCATCATTTGGCGACTACATTAATGCAACTCGCTGCTGGCAGGTCTGCCCCCAAAGGCCCAACCATCCAAATAGATAATCCAGAATTCAGTAATTGTTTTTATGCTCCCCAAATTCTTCCACATAAACTTATTGCTACTCTCCCACTACTGGTTTACTCACCCAAAGCTTACTTATAAAGTCTAAAACAGAATAGTGCTCATCTACCTTTACTGGACCCACCATCTCTAAGGGTAAAAGGACACCAAGTCTCTTCTCTGTCCTGGCACCTACAGTAGGTGTAGGATTGGAGACAATGGGTTCCACCAAACAAACAGTTTCTGTTACTTTTTTCAAACTGTACTAACCTCCCTGTTAAGCATTTTAGATTGATAGTCCCTGATCTAGTGAACTACTATGATGATATGTTTTTTTTTTAAGAGATTCTTTAAAGTCACTCTGGATATTGTATCTAAATGTGAAAATGAAACTGTAAATATTTGGGTTTAATGTATTTAGTAGGCCATTATAGACATCAACTATTATAACAATCAGAAATCATGACTGTAGATGTCTATATGCCTATAGCTGTGTGTGTGTGTGTGTGTGTGTGTGTGTGTGTGTGTGTGTGTGTGTGTGTGTGTGTGTGTGTGTGTGTGTGTGTGTGTGCGTGTGTGTGTGTGTGTGTGTGTGTGTGTGTGTGTGTGTGTGTGTCTGTGTTTACTTGAGCTGCTTGGAAGAGCATGCCCTAGATAATATACAAAATGCAAAACATGGAAATCTCTCTCTCTCTCTCTCTCTCTCTCTCTCTCTCTCTCTGTCTCTTTTTTCTCTGACTCCCCCCCACACACACATTTGCTCACTAAAAGCTTCCTTCATGTGACTGTAGAGATGTTACACCCTCACTAAGCTCCAGATATAGAATGCAAAAAGTCTTCACATGATTTGATCCTGGTAAGCATCGAAGCAGCTTTTGTGTAAAAGAGACAGAGCAGGGAGAAAAGAAAAGAGAGAGATTTGTGCAATATATCTCTCTTCCACTAGGCCAAGGAAACTTAATCCCAGATTTCTGTTGTTTTTTTTTCTCCTGGATTATGGAGCTAGGGCATCAGAAGAGCAGCTCAGTGGCACTGGAGGGAAGAAAAACAGAAGGATTAGAGAAAAACCTTTTGCAATGAGAGGATAAGAAGGCCAGAAAGAACAGGATGCTTGGCTAGATGGTACTTGACAGAGTTGGATGACTTAATCAATTTATTTTTTTTTTGTGAAGCCTTATATTAGTTTGGAGGAAGAACGCTCTGATATAGAAGTTGCTTATATTAATAATGCAGTTTGGCTCTTGTGGTGACCTCTATACCATTATATCTTCTCAGTGTGCTCTGTGTGGACCTGAGATGTATCTATAGTATTCACTATACTGTATAAAGTGTATTATAAAATTGACACACATTGACTACCTTTCTTTAAAATGTATTTTCTATTGCTAAACTAAAAAGCAGGGTTCTGTGGATTGTCCTCCTATTTTAAAAGAAAAAAGTTGAATCTGTAGGAAATGAATTTATGAAAAGTCACTCAAAGTCAGTCTGATTCTCATACTTGCTCATTTTTCTCAATCCATTACATCAATTTAGAGGAATGATTGTTTGCTATCTGCCTAATATAACTCACACCTTGACATTTTCCATTGTAACAAGGTAACCAGTGTTATTCACTTCACCTGTCAGTGATGTTTTAATGTTATGCCTAATCGGTGTGTATCATCCACTATAAAATGTATACACATTTTATACACATTGCCTACCCCTGTATTTAAATGTCACTGTTTTAAATTTCAATTGTTAAACCCAGAAAAACACGGTCCTGTGGCTTGTCCTTCTATTGTAATTGACAAATGTTGAGTAGGAAATAAAGTGAGTAGAGGTTTCAGGGGACAGCTTGAGGACTTTTTCAAGGAATTTGAGTCATTTGGATTTGTCACATAACTGTGTCATAGCCAATTTGCATGCAGTTAATTAAATCTTATTTTAAATGTCGCTTGCTGCTTTGTCACTGAGTTTCTTGTTGCTTTTGCAGAAGTCATTTATGGCACCAAAGTTTGTTAGAGAATATACTTAAACAGCATGATAAAGACCAAGATGAAAACAAATAAAATTCTGTATACAAGCATAAATGTTTTTTTATTATAGTATTTTCTAATATGATAAAAAAAAAAATTCAAGTCAAGAAGCTTTTACTGTCATTTCAACCACATATAGCTGAGGCAGTACATAGTGAAATGAAACGACGTTTCTCCAGGACCATGGGGCTACATAAAACAACACAAAGCTATGGACTAAAAAGTAAAGTGCATATTATAGTGCAATAAGTGCAAGTATACTGCAAACACTCCAAGACAGACAGTGCAAACAATACAATACGCTACAGGACAGATACAT
Source organism: Tachysurus vachellii (assembly GCF_030014155.1). NCBI lineage: Eukaryota > Metazoa > Chordata > Actinopteri > Siluriformes > Bagridae > Tachysurus > Tachysurus vachellii. The sequence goes on from NC_083470.1 coordinate 9,337,425, forward strand.
AAAATATAGCGCTGACCTGAGTACATATTGTAATGGCATTGTGCAAATAGAGATAAAGTCCTTGAAGTCCTTGATAATCCTTGAAGAAAACATTTTCCTGTCTACAGGAGACTTAAGACTGGGGCAAAGTCTTAACTTGCAACAGGAAAATGAACCTCAGTATACTATAAAGCTACACTGGATGATTGTTTATTTTTTCCTTCAGCTGTCTAGTTTCATTGAGCCTGTACTCACTATAGTCTTAGATTCCTTTTCTTGGCTGAAAGGAGTGTAACCGAACCTAGTCTTCTGTTGTAGCCTATGCTACGACATTTTATTGAAATCAAAAGCTAGAAATCAAAAATGTAAAAGTTATTTCAGTGTTTAAAAGTTTAAACGTACTTATGTAAGGCTCTAGAGTTCCAAGAGTGAGAGATGTAAACTGCACACACTGATGGATCATGAAAGTGCAGGGGAATTTATAACACAGTTGGACTGCTAAAGTTTTTACTAAATATTGTTTCTAAAGAAGGTTTTGAAAGGACTATTCCTTAAGCAAAAAAAAAAAAAAAAAGATGAAATAATGACAATAGAATACACAAGTATGACATAACCACCTCTCAACAATTTGGGGAGCTTTTTTTTTACCTACACCTTTGAAGTGAGAAAATTAATTCAGCCCAGTGGTGATGTGTTCATATAAATATCCATATGTCGCCGGAAAAGAAAAACACCCCGATTCCTATTTTGTGCTATATTTGCTTTAATCTTGCAGATAAAGGAATTACTATTTGGTAAAAAATAAAAAATAAAAAAAAAATAGTGTGACTGTAAAGTAACTTTTAGGAACATCCTATCCAAGGATCTGTGCAGTGATGTACTCTTTCATTCAATACATAAATAGTAACACTTCAGCTACAGGAGGGCTGATTCGTTTTAGAAAGCAGCATACATTCTGTATGCATCTCATTAATATTAATACTTTCACTATGCTTCTACACTCTCAAGAATGCAGTGCATAAAAAGGTTTCCTCAGTTTGTCCCTCTGAGGGAATTTTTAAGGGCTCTACATAGAACTAAAAGAGCAACACTAAGCCTTGAACCTGTGTTTCTATGTTTCTATTCTTCATGTGATATTTATTACCAGTAAATAGTCATATGTTTTTGCTGAATCCCAAATTACATACCAAACAACAGCTTATGTAGTACAGTATATACTGTATACTGTAAATGAATAAAAGGTTCAATAACAATAGTACTGCAAAATCTTGTAAAATAAAATGTGAATATTCTTCTGTCGATGAAAATGTGTGTAGATATGTCATTTAGATGCTCGGAGAATGGATGGAATTGCAGGTTGTGTTAATGAGTAGGAATGACTGACAAAATAGGAATAGGGAATAATGAAAGAAATCAGGGTCAGACATGGTCAGACAGGCACAGGGTCAGATAGGCACATGATTAAGGTACATACCAGTTCAGACAGACTAAGCAAAAACGGCCAAGTGCAGTAAACACACTAGTCAATATACTTTAATTGAAACAATTGTGTTATAAACAGTGCTAAACATTACATACTAATCGAATTGATTCAGTTTAATTGTATTGCACTTTTAAGAATTCAAATAGACTCAAAGCAGTTTTACAGAAGTATAGAAATAAACAGAATAAAAAATGTCATTTAATTTAGTTATATATCTCTAATAATACATCTATATTTATACCTCTCAACCTCTCCAGGTTTCTTCCTCATATTATCTCAGAGAGTTTTTCCTTGCCATCGTTGCCGCTGGCTTGTCTGTGCCCTATACGCTGTTTCGGGTGGCAGTGCATGCTCCGCCGTCACAGGCCCACCCCCTTATCTCTGAGCCCCTGCCTAGCAGCAGTCAACCCCAGAGGGTGTGGCTCAGAGAGAGACCGTATGCTTTTCCATGCTGTTTCTTGGCTTTGTGCTGCACCTGGAATGAAAAGTCCTAAAAAGAAAGAAACCATCAAGTTACTCAGGCATTGTTGTTTTTTGTTTTCGGCATCCATAGCAAGGGGCATTGTCTGTGACCAGGGTGAAGTGCCAGCCTGCCAGGTAGTACCAGAGTTCCGCAATGGCCCATTTGATTGCCAGGGCTTCCTTTTCCACTGCAGCATAGTTCTTCTGGCGGGGGTCAGTTTTGGGGAGATGTAAAGGACCGGGTGCTTCTCCCCCAAAAACTCTTGCAATAGGACTGCTTCAAGCCCTGTCTCGGAGGCATCAGTCTGGAGGGTGATGGGGATTATGAAGTTGGGGTTCCTCAGGACAGGGTGGGAGATAAGAGTTTCCTTGAGTTGGAGGAACGCCCGCTCAGTCTTGTTCATCCATTGCACCTTCTTTGTTAGATCTGAGAGGGGGAAGGCTACAGAGGAGAAGATAGCAATGAATCTTCTGTAGTAACCTGCCAAACCCAGAACAGCACGTACCTGCATTTTTGTTGTCAGCCAGGGGTAGTCCTTGATGGCCTTGATTTTTTTCTCCTGTGGATTTAGGAGCCCCTGACCAATGCAGTAGCTGAGGTACTGTGCCTCAGACAGCCCCAGATGGCATTTGAGGGGGTAGGTCATCAGCCCAGACTTCCGGAGGGCCCCAGGTCCTCCCCCAGATGGAACAAGTGGTCGACCCACGTGAAGGAGTGGATGATGACAATGTCCAAGTAGGCCACAGCAAAGGATCTGTGGGGGAGGAGGATGATGTCTATGAGGTGCTGGAAGGTAGCTGGCACCCCGTGCAGGCCAAAAGGAAGAACCTGGTATTGCCAGTGGCTATTGGCAGTACTAAAGGCTGTTTTGGGCTTGGCATCCGGAGCAAGAGCAACTTGCCAATAGCCCTTGGTGAGACTGAGCTGGTGATGAACCGGGCCTTCCCCAGGTGCTCCATGAGATGGTCCACTCGGGGGAAGGGAATAGCTGTCAAACTCCGAGATCTGGTTCTAGAAGTCATCACACAGGTGGGTGCTCCCATTGGGCTTAAGCATCACCACAGTGGATCTGGACCATGGGCTGCTAGATTGTTTGATGATACTGTCCCTTGGCAAGTGTCACTTCTATAGCCTGATGGTGGGTTTCCGGGACCTGATACGGCTGCTGTCGAACCACCGTCACAGGAGGAGTTTTGATTTCATGATGTGAGGACAGTGAGGAAAAGACATCTGAGAATTGGTCGAGGAGCTCCATAATGTCCTGTTGTTGGGCCAGTGCGAGATCTTCTATCCTCCTCACCAGAGCACGCTCTTGGGGATCTGTGTCAACGGTGGTAAACGCAGACAACACAGGCACAGGGGAATCCATTTCTTCAATAGATTGACACGATACAGTTGCGTGTCTGCATGCTCACCTGGCTGCTGCAGCTTGTAGTTGCTCAAGGACTGTCTACAGGCCCTGCCAATTCGCCAGTAGCATCACTTGATCTCCAGGCTGGAACTCCCGGGGCTGGGCTGGGTGATCGTAGGCCCACTTCTGGGCATGTTGGGACTCTATATGTTTATACTCTATATGCACGCTATATGTTTCTTCACAATTTACCAACGCAATCGATTGCACCTGCATTTCCTGGACAATGTCTATAATGGACCGGAAGGGGGAGGGCTGTTCCTCCCATGCTTCATGGGCCATGTCCAACAGTCCTCAAGGTCGCTGGCAAATAGGACATAGGGAAGGAGGAGGTCCCAATTCCATCCCTCTTTGTCTACCACCCTGATATAGACACAGATATAGATTTGGGAACACTTGTGTACATGTTGTAGTCGCCTTTGTGGGCTGTTCTAATTCACTGACATCACTATTTCATACAGAGATCACTTTATTAAACAGAGAGTGTTATGACCTGCTGTTACAATGATATACACTGAGAGGTTTAATCCAAACAGCTCCAGCAGCCGTAAAGACACCTTTGTCATGTTTTGATATAACATCTGTCTTCTGATATAAACTGTCATAACACTTTTTCAACTGAATGTTAAAATGTGATGACAACTGACTGTGTAGTTCACCTACATGTCAACAATGTATATTATCTTTGGTCCAAAATAGTTTCATATTTCCACAGATTTTTAATAATGTCTATGACAACACCATGACACCATAATGACACAGTTATGAATTTTCTCAGATCCATAAATAAAAGGAGCCTTATGTTTCTACTGACACTACAGATAAAGCTACACTAAAAGCTATATATAGCAGATGTGAGAGAATGAGAAATTTTCTTCTTGGACTCAAGCACAGATAGACTGAACTATAATAGCAAATTAGTCATTAGTTCCTGCTTCTGGTTCTCTTATGTAAGTATCAGATTGCAATATTAACACTTTTCTTTGTTAAAATGTCATCATCTATTGTGAAATCACAATCATTCATACAGCTTTCCACTCACAGTTGTAGAGCATTGCTTCCTGTTCTGTTCTTCTGCAGTGAGTGTGTGTGTGTTTGTGTGTGTCCGTGTGTCCGTGTGCTTGTTTTTTTGGGGAGGCGTCATACCCAAGCCTCTTTTCTGCAGTCTGTGTGAGGATCAGCTCTACTGGTGCAGACAAAAAAGAGAGAAAGCTTAGAGAATAGGGAACTATTAAATTTTGTACTGTTTTTTTTACCCTGTCTGATGTTGCTATAACAGCTTCACTGCATAAAGTAATAAGAGGAGATTTAGTTATATACAGAGAAAATCTTTAAATGCTGCATTTTGCTAACACAGAGCCCACTTTTCTTTTTCTTTTCATCTACAAGAACCCCAATGATCCAGTGATCTATCCTCAGCATGTTCATGTGTGGGTGTAAGAAACAGAAAGTGAGAGAGAGAGGGGGGGGGGAGAGAGAGAGAGAGAGAGAGAGAGAGAGAGAGAGAGAATGCTAGATGAATGAACAAAAAGAGTTCTCTGTGCTTGGGTAAATTGAAAAACCTGGTGTAGAAAATGAGATTGTGAATGGTGTAGTTCTATTCAGAAAGATGAAAGATAGATAGATAGATAGATAGATAGATAGATAGATAGATAGATAGATAGATAGATAGAGAGCTGTGATCAAAGATTTTGTTCTCAGATCTGCAAAATGTTCTTTTTTTACCATAGACATCTGTCACAAGAAAAAAAAAATCATTGAAACCCAGATTGAAACATGTCGGAATCCTTGTGAATTTCAGCACCACTAATACTGGACAGCTCCCTTCTTTCTTGTATTATAAGAACAACATAAAGCTCTGTACAGAATTAGTTGCTATGGGCACAAATAGTTTAGAATATTATAGAAAAAGCAAAGCTTTCACTGGCAGAACTAGGAGTTTCTAACATAAGGACCATTAAAATATTGTGTATGATTTCTTACATTATAAAATCATTCAATTTTAAAAGCTGCATACTTTTAAAGCTAAGATTATTTTGGGGCTCCAGAGAAGCATGACAGAAAAATGTATGCCAAATCATCCGGGGAAGTAAGTGCTGACTATATGTGTCTGAGAGGGAGCATGTGTGAGCTTTCACCAAAGCATTTCATTATCTCTTTACAGCATTTATAGCAAGTATAAATAAAACAGAAGTGGACAGGGGTTACCAGGTGCTGACACTGGATAAAAAAATGCAGAGACAACTCTAGGGTGCACAAGACATCTTACAAATGTCTTTAAAATTTGCACATTTGGTGATTTATATTTAAAAAATATATTATATTTAAATATTTAAAAAAAGCACTCTATTCTGCTAAAGCTAGCAGTGTTGCATTATATGCGTTTGACGTCATTTGCCATCAACAGGGAAATTGTTAATGTTTCCGGTTAGTGAAATACAAAATGTTAGTGTTTTCTATTTAAGACAATTATTACACTAGATTACAAATTACACTAGATGATAAAGTAAATAGTGTATATTACAAGTGCATAGTGTATAGTACATCATTTTAAATGCAGCTATCCTTAAATCAAACTGTAGGGTGATTAATGTGAGAATTACAAGTACAACTAAATAAATTGGCAACATCAGCAATCTCACCTGTATCCATGCAAACAAAAAATATGTAATGTGCATTTATTTGAATAGCTGTGTGTAAGTGTGTAAGTACTGGCTCACTTTTTACTGGTTCTGTGCATTTATATATCTATGTAATCATACATAAGTAAGTAGTACTGAATGTTTTACACGTTCTCTTAATTTTTAGATATGCACATGCAGAAAATCTAAAGTGTTACACACAGGGAACACACACACACACACACAAACAAGGCACAGCTGCTGCTTTCATATGCTAATCCTAGCATTTCACTGTGCCAAAATCTTGCTCTCTCTCTCCCTCGCTCTCTTTCCCTTGCTTTAGTCAGACTGAATACTCATGTAGGAATGACATTATGTCACTTTATTTGTGAACAGGTTGTTGTGCATCAAACAAACATCAGCAGTATGCATAGACAAAAAGCACGATTCGTTCTCTTCTGGTGTTTACATCCTACACAGGAACAAAAGTCTGAAAACAGAGCGAACCGTTCAGTCCATGTCAAAGTGATGGCTCTTTGAAAAAACAGAAAATAAATTCAGCAAAGTACATGAGGTCAAAAAAGTTTTGAATGTTAAGTTATTGTTTTGGATGTTCAGAGGGTTTTGTATAGAATGTGTTTAAATCTCCGTTTACAGCATTAGAGGGTAATAATTTACAACAGTGGTAAACAACTCATGTGTTACCATGCAGGAGCGAATGAACACCTATTCTGTATCACATATCTAACATGGGACCAATCAGCTGACAAGACGTGTTTAGACTGGAGGAGGAAACTGGAGTACCCTGAAGAAACCCCAAAGCACTGGGAAAACATGCAATCTCCACTTAGAGAAGATGTGTTTAGACTGGAGGAGGAAACTTGAGTACCCTGAAGAAACACCAAAGCACTGGGAAAACATTCAATCTCCACTTATACAGAATGGAAGCAGGAACCTAACCCCAACCTTGAGGCAAACATTTTTACCTCTAAGCCACTATACCTGTAAAATTCTTTTAAATCTATTACTTAATTACTAAGTTCACTATTAACGATGCAGTAATTACCCAAGAGTCTTAGCGGAGTCTGAGTCTTATCCTTGTCTCTTTTTTAAAATAACTAAATCATAATCACATCAACATTATTTCCCAGTAACAAACCTCACCTTACTTAATCTCCTTAGATTTAATAACTTAATATAACTCAGTCTGTTCTCACGGGGGGCACGGTGGCTTTGTGGTTAGCACGTTCGCCTCACACCTCCAGGGTTGGGGGTTCGATTCCCGCCTCCGCCTTGTGTGTGTGGAGTTTGCATGTTCTCCCCGTGCCTCGGGGGTTTCCTCCGGGTACTCCGGTTTCCTCCCCGGGTCCAAAGACATGCATGGTAGGTTGATTGGCATCTCTGGAAAATTGTCCGTAGTGTGTGATTGCGTGAGTGAATGAGAGTGTGTGTGTGCCCTGCAATGGGTTGGCACTCCGTCCAGGGTGTATCCTCCCTTGATGCCCGATGACGCCTGAGATAGGCACAGGCTCCCCGTGACCCGAGGTAGTTCGGATAAGTGGTATAAAACGAGTGAGAGAGTGAGAGTCTGTTCCCACATCTCAGTGTCTTAAATTTAAATATTTGTATGAACTATAGGCTTGCTCAGAAGAAGACAGGGCTGGACTATAGTTTTTATTCAGCCAGTCAATTCTAAAGAGAGAAATAGACAACAACCTTTTACAAAAGTACAATGTAAAGATTCAGTAAATCTTTCAAAGCATGGAATGTTACATTTATAGGATCAGACTTATAGAAACTTGAAGATTTGAAGAAATCAAGCAGAAATGGACCAGATAAGATGATCAGATTGTAGGTTTTGTGGGAGATAGATGTTGTGTATGAGGATAAAGGGCCTGGATAGAAGTTGCAGTTGAAGTTACACGGTTTGAAGTCAGTTAGACTCTATGTACATACACATAGCAGTGGAAAACCTGTCATCAGAAAGATTTTGCAATGTGAAACATTGAACTGAGAAAGAAAGGGAACAGAGACAGAGATGAGGCCTCAGTCAGTAAAAGATCTGTCGGCAACACTGCTTGAGTTCTGTTTAATGTATGACAGGTCTGACATCCATCATAACTTCAGTATCCATCACACTGACAGAAGAAACACACACACACACACACACATATACTGTACACACACAGGCAAACACTGCCTTTTTTGCTGACAGATTGCATAAACAAGCCCGTACATGTATGAAATGCATGACACTGCCATTTTATTAGGTACCTCCTTGTAGTGTGTTGTGTCCAATGGCCTACTGAATAGACATGTTAAATGGAATGATTCAAACTTTTAAGTGAGTCACTATGACGAATGAATCAGAATCAGTCACTGTGATGCACTGTGATGCACTGAATTATTCCTTTTGTTTAGGCTTTGCAATCGCAAAGCACAAAATGTGCAACTGTGCAAAGCAGAACCCAACATTTCTTTAAATATCCATAACCAATTTCATGATTATTACACAGTTGTGTTAGTTAAATTGCAGTTATATTATATGTTTAATTATCAGAATTATTGAAAAATCTAAGACACTTTGTGTGTCAGGTCAACTCTTGTAGCAGTTTCCCAGAATGCACATGGCTCATGTTCAGAGGATCAGTAACTGAATCATGATTTAGGTTCGTACCTTTCAAATTGACTCTGTTTTAATCAATGAATTGCTTATGACTTATTGATGTCATGATTTTTCATATTATATTTTAGTTTTTTTGTATTGTTCTACAAAATAATTATTTTGAAAGCAATTGTCTATTAAAAAGCAAATGATGTCAGGATCCACCCTAGTTTTAATTCCTTCCCACCTCTGCACACCTGTTCCTCATGTTTGTAATTGTCTCCCTATTTACCCCTGACATGTTGCCTTTGGCAGCATGGAATCCTCATCATTCTGTTGTCTCTGTGGTCTCTGTTTTGTGTCACTGTCTTGTTCCTTTTCTTTGCCCCAAGTTTTCCCCCAATGTTTTCCGGTTTTTGTGTTATGTTTTATTTAATAAAGCGTGTTCTTAGCTATCACCGCGTTTGGGTCCGAGGTGACTATCCATGAAGTCACCTCGGTTTTTCTGACAATTGAACTGTATTGTGCCTTATATGAAAACATTATGTTGATCAAATGATGTTGATACTGAACATGATCACTCTTGTTGTATGGTTGTCTCCATATGCGTTGTCCAACAGTTGTGTTGAGAAGCCCAGAAGACAAATGTTTCAGAGATATTAGATACTCACACACATAGTGCCAAATATGATACTCCTTTCAGCATTGTAAGTGTCTGGCTTACTGACTTATACCTATATACTGCAGTCATGTGGTTTGTTACTTGTTATTTGTGTGAAGAGTATTTTTCTATTTTTAGGGTGTGCTTAAATGAAACTGGCAATTTATTGTTCAGTCATATAGTGACAGGTTAAAGACACACACATAAAGAGTACCCCAGGAATCAAGACCCCATGAGGTGAAATCAATAAAAAACAAGCAAAAAAAAAAAAACATGCTGACATGCTGGATCTCATAAAGCTCTGTTATATTTCCACAAATAGAGATTCGCTGTGTCTACATTTATTTTGTTGGCCTCAGTAACTTCAATCATGCATTTTCATTAACAGGAGCCCCATTGTGCTCTACATGCCATTTTTTCAGAGCTGGGATGAAAATGTTTGCTTGGTTGCAATGAGAACGTGGATCTGACTGGAAACCCTTGCTCTTAGGGCACACTTTAATGCTTAAAGTAGTTTGTTTAGTAGATTATTAGTAGAATTAGATGACTAATAGTGTGATAAAAAAATTTGTCAGGTTATTGTTGGCTTTCAGTTTGGGATGTTTTTCCATCTGTTCAGATAATCATACAAGAAGATAACATCTTTAAAGTTTAGCTGCTTTATGAACAAGCACTTGGGGTGTCTCAGAGAGCAGATCTAAAATGTGTTTGATATCACCATTTACTTTGAAGAGAGAAACATTTATCATCTTTTTCACTTTTCTATGAATATATTCCCCTACAAGGCTAGTTATGAACAAAAATACTTATAAAAAACTAAAACTTCAAAGCCCTTAGTGTCTAAATTCATTTGAGCCATTAACAACCACTACGGAGTGTGACATGAGACAGAAGTTCAATGCTGAACATGGGCACAACAAAACAGGCACAAATCTCATTTTCAGGATAAAAAGAGTTAATTGAGTCATTTTTAACATTGGTTTGATTGCATATGGTAGTTTTATGTTTAAAAGAAAGAATGTAGCTAGCAGCTCTGTCAGGGACAGAGGACGACGGAGGCAGATATAAAGTAAAATCACAGAGTTTATTGAAAAGCAGAACTGAATGAAGTGAGTGAGGGTGGATAAGTCCAGGTGAATCTCCAACACACACATGCCGGGTTACAGGTTGCAAGCCGACAATACCTAGATCCTTCGGTGGACGATGAACTCGGGAAACTACTGGTAGAAAAGAGAGAGTCAGGTTAGTAGACACAGTATGTAGTAGTAGTAGCTAGCATTTACAAGACCAGACAAAGTGTGTGTGTAGGAGAGCGTCTTTTATGTGGTGAGGTAATGAGGGGTGCCAGGTGCCGTGATTAGAACTCAGGTGATGAGGATCTGGTTTGCTGTGTGAAGGGAGAACCTGGCAAATCCGTGACAAGCTCTATGATGATTACAATTTTTAATTATTGTATTGGGGTAAAGGAGTCTACTCTATTCCACTGATTTGGTTATATTTGCTGTTACACAAATAAATATTACATTGTTTGACCTTAAAATCATACTTTGAATTCTATCTCTAATGAAAAGCAACTCTATATTGCTATACTGTATTGACTTTAGTAAATATAGCTATGCATTTTCCTTAACAGGAGCTTTTAAGAGTCTCTAAAGTTCATTCATTCATTCATTCATTAATTTTCTACCGCTTATCCAAACTACCTCGGGTCACGGGGAGCCTGTGCCTATCTCAGGCGTCATTGGGCATCAAGGCAGGATACACCCTGGATGGAGTGCCAACCCATTGCAGGGCACACACACTCTCATTCACTCATGCAATCACACACTACGGACAATTTTCCAGAGATGCCAATCAACCTACCATGCATGTCTTTGGACCGGGGGAGGAAACTGGAGTACCTGGAGGAAACCCCCGAGGCATGGGGAGAACATGCAAACTCCACACACACAAGGCGGAGGCGGGAATCGAACTCACATCCCTGGAGGTGTGAGTCAAACGTGCTAACCACTAAGCCACCGTGCCCCCTAGTCTCTAAAGTTAAATAGTACATATAGGAAGAGACTGTTGGACAAGACTGTTGGTATTTGTGTTTCAGTGGCTGTCTTATTAACTACATTTTCTACTGTATAATAAACAAACTAGGATTATTTTTAACTTTTTTATTTAAAAGGTTTGAAGTTATACTTGAAACAAGTAATAATATCACTTTTGTGATAACTAATCATTTTTCTTTGAACTGGTGCAACATTAGTGTTTCAGACAAATGTAGTCAATTGTAGTGATGCAAGTTCTGTGGGACGATTTTCAATAAAGCTGGGTAATGTTGTTGTACGTGTAGGAATTGTATTCTGAAGAATACACATGAATTTGAGAATGTGGCTTGAGCAGATGGTTGGTTTAACATTTTGTCTGCTGCCTGACCCCAGCTCTAGGTTGCCAGCAATTAAAAACAAAAAAACAACATAAAGTGCCTCAGTAAGGTGATGGGTCACAATCAGCCACCAGATGAGCCTCAATGCATCTTGGCATAGATTTTACAAATCTCTGGAAATGTACAGGAGGGACGAATAACATACTCGCAAAAAATACATAAGACTGGATCGTTTATAATTGTGGTGGAGAGCATTGTTTAATGGTTGTATTGTTTTGGGTTAAAATCTAGTGGCCAGAAAGTCATCACTATTTAATAATCATCATTTTAACTGTAATAAAGACAAACAGATTTGTTCTTTTTTCCAATTCACATATTAGACATTTCTAGCATCCCAAAGACACATAAGAAAAATAGTGATCTAGTTAATAGATGAGTCAGTATAAATCCTTTAATCTCTCATGTGCAAAAATACAATACTTAAATCATTCATATCTGACTGCTGTGGTCTTGGATCAGACATGACTCACTTTATCATATAGGCTGTATGCAGGAAGGAGATGAACACAGCCAGATGAACAGAGCCAAAGAAGAAAGATTATCAAACTGAAAAGAAGACAAGAAGCCCTCTGGCTAGTTGTGGACAGGACGACACTAAACAAATTCATCCTGGACAATGAATCACATCCCCTCCATGACCTGTTAGTCAAACAGCAAAGCACATTCAGTAATAGATTTAATGCAAGAAGTGATTTTTTTCTATTTGTCAGAACAAATACTCCCGGCTCCATTACATCATGTCTGGGTACACGGCCATCTTGGGGAATTACGTCCGGAAAGGCCGCTATAATGTATCATACTTGTTGACAATTCTGCCTGTTCTTCTCATGATCTGCCTGCTTGGACCCTGCCTGTTACTTGTTGACAATTCTGCCTGTTCTAATCCTGATCTGCCTGTTTGGACCCTGCAGGTATTGTT